>NC_090021.1:334569842-334869842 GCF_037176765.1 Anolis sagrei
TGCTTGAATATCAAACAAAAAGTAGGTGGGTGCTAGAAATAAATAAATAAATGGCTAGAACAGGCCTGGGCCAATTTTGGACCTCCAGGTGTTTTGGACTTCAACTCACACAATTTCTTACAGCCTACCAGCTGAAGTTTGCCCATGCCTGCTTTAAGTTCTTTAGTATCATTTTCCTTTGCTTTGTCCTTTAAGTTCTTTGTTACATGTCTCCAAGTCCTACCTCAACTTATCCGTGAGGCATATCAAAATATTTGCCCCTTGACTTGTATGTGAGGTTGACTTAAATATGGATATATGCAAGACATCGAAAATATTCCGTATAAAATACATAAAAGCTTCTGCAATGAGGGAGAAGTTCCAGATCAGGAGCTGGCATGCCACATTTCGAAAAAGGCCAATCTTGCAGAAGCTCCTATAATTTACCACAATTCAACTTGCCTTCTCGGTCTTTCTTTTTCAATCGCTTTCTTCTCCTGTCTATGGTGGCAACTTCAGACTTCAGGGACATGTAGTACTTCCTGATTTCCTGCAGTTTGTCTTGCAGAAAGGAAATCCTCTCTGTGCTGTTCATGTTGTCCAATTCATCTTTAAAAATCAAATGATATGTATACGTTAAAAACAATAAATATTAGTATTGTATTGTCGAAGGCTTTCATGGCCGGAATCACTGGGTTGTTGTAGGTTTTTTCGGGCTATATGGCCATGTTCTAGAGGCATTCTCTCCTGACGTTTTGCCTGCATCTGTGGTAAGCATCCTCAGAGGTAGTGAGGATGCTTGCCATAGATGCAGGCGAAATGTCAGGAGAGAATGCTTCTAGAACATGGCCATATAGCCCGAAAATCTCACTACCTCTGAGGATGCTTGCCATAGATGCAGGTGAAACATCAGGAGAGAATGCCTCTAGAACATGGCCATATAGCCCGAAAAAACCTACAACAACCCAATATTAGTATTTAAAAAATAATTGTAAATATTGGAGAAAAGTAGAGAAAACAACTATATATGAAATTGTGACGAATACTGTAATACTGTGCCACTGAGTAAAACGGTATTTAGTAGACAATCAAATATTCCTAAGGCATATATGTTTCATAGTAAAATCTGTGACACATGGTGTTTATATTTTGTGAAATAAAAATTACTTTATACAAAAACCAATACAAGAATATTTTAGTGATTTGCATTACTTAACACATTACTTTAAAATATTGTGTTTGAAATTGCCCTCAGACTATGCATGTATTATTATTTATTATTATTTTGATTTATATTCCACCTTTCTCCCCATGGGAACTCAAGGCAGCCAACAATCCCACACTGTCCAGTTTAAAAAGTGCAATAGAAAAGTTAAATAACATTTAAATATTAACAGTGTGGTAAAAAACAGGTTAAAATACAACAAATACACTTAAAATAGCCTTTATATGAAACGTAAGTGTATAGATGTGGGTCTCATCTCCAAGATCTCATTATATATGTGTAAGAATTCAAAAAGTTGAAATATAGAACATCTCTGGTGTTCCCAAACTGAACATTTTGGATATGGGAAACTCAACCTGTATATACAATAGTGAAATAAAAAGATGTGCATTTAGACTTGGGCCCCGTTTCCAAAATACCTCATTTTGCATAGAAATTTTCCAAAATCCCCTCAAAATCTGAACTCCAAAACACTTCAGGCCCCAAGCATTTCAGGGAAGGTACAGCACTTACTGAGTTGGAAGCTCCACTTATACACTCTTGGGGAAACATTCTGATGGTTCTTCTCCCTCTGTTTGTCCTTCTCTCCGTCTTTGATATGTGGAGAGATCACCCGCGCAGGGGACCGAGCGAGCTTTTGAGGCTTTGATACAGCAAGGTGCTTCACAGGAGTACATTTGCTGGTGGTGTTGTCCAGGGCACAAAGATCTTCACTGTCACTGCTTTGCCCTGTAACAAGACAACGTTTGGTATCCCTGCACAGCCAATCATACAGCCTGCAAGCTCACTAACCATTTACCTGACAATACCAATTCATATCACAAATACTGCTACGGTAAGGTAAACAAGTAGCCATCATTTCTGTTATCATCTAATCGTGCTTCATATAGATCAGGCATGGGCAAACTTGGGACCTCCAGGTGTTTTGGACTTCAACTCATAGAATCATAGAATCAAAGAGTTGGAAGAGACCTCATGGGCCATCCAGTCCAATCCCATTCTGCCAAGAAGCAGGAATATTGCATTCAAATCACCCCCGATAGATGGCCATCCAGCCTCTGTTTAAAAGCTTCCAAAGAAGGAGCCTCCACCACACTCCGGGGCAGAGAGTTCCACTGCTGAACGGTTCTCACAGTCAGGAAGTTCTTCCTCATGTTCAGATGGAATCTCCTCTCTTGTAGTTTGAAGCCATTGTTCCGCGTCCTAGTCTCCAGGGAAGCAGAAAACAAGCTTGCTCCCTCCTCCCTGTGGCTTCCTCTCACATATTTACACATGGCTATCATATCCCCTCTCAGCCTTCTCTTCTTTAGGCTAAACATGCCCAGCTCCTGAAGCTGCTCCTCATAGGGCTTGTTCTCCAGACCTTTTATCATTTTAGTCGCTCTCCTCTGGACACATTCCAGCTTGTCAATATCTCTCTTCAATTGTGGTGCCCAGAATTGGACACAATATTCCAGGTGTGGTCTAACCAAAGCAGAATAGAGGGGTAGCATGACTTCCCTAGATCTAGACACTATGCTCCTATTGATGCAGGCCAAAATCCCATTGGCTTTTTTTGCTGCCGCATCACATTGTTGGCTCATGTTTAACTTGTTGTCCACGAGGACTCCAAGATCTTTTTCACACGTACTGCTCTCGAGCCAGGCATTGTCCCCCATTCTGTATCTTTGCATTTCGTTTTTCCTGCCAAAGTGGAGTATCTTGCATTTGTCACTGTTGAACTTCATTTTGTTAGTTTTGGCCAATCATCTCTCTAATCTGTCAAGATCGTTTTGAATCCTGCTCCTGTCCTCTGGACTATTGGCTATCCCTCCCAATTTGGTGTCGTCTGCAAACTTGATGATCCTGCCTTCTAACCCTTCATCCAAGTCATTAATAAAGATGTTGAACAGGACCGGGCCCAGGACGGAACCCTGCTGATGGCACTCCGCTCGTCACTTCTTTCCAGGATGAAGAGGAAGCATTGGTGAGCACCCTCTGGGTTCGTCCATTTAACCAATTACAGATCCACCTCACCGTAGTTTTGCCTAGCCCACATTGGACTAGTTTCCTTGCCAGAAGGTCATGGGGGACCTTGTCGAAGGCCTTACTGAAATCCAGGTATCCTACTGGCTGTTGGGAATTGTGGGAGTTGAAGTCCAAAACACCTGGAAGTCTCAAGTTTTCCCATGCCTGATAGATATCACCTCAGTAATCTTCGGCTCTTAAAAGACTACCATTATCAAAAACATGTTGCATTTTTGTTGGTGGTGGGAAGAACAGAAACACAGTGCGTCTGTTGTGTATTTGTTCAGTCGCTTCCGGCTCTTCGTGACCTCATGGACCAGTCCACGCCAGAGCTCCCTGTCAGTCATCACCACCCCCAGTTCCTTCAGGGTCAAGCCAGTCACTTCAAGGATACCATCCATCCATCTTGCCCTTGGTCAGCCCCTCTTCCTGTAAGAATTAATCCAGTTTGACATCACTAAACAATCTGATTGTCATAACTCATTACTATGGAATTCTCGGAGCTGTTGTTTGATGAGGCACCCACATTCATTGGCCGAGGAAGCTTAAAGGCCTTGTGAAACTACAGCTCCTGTGTTTCTATAGCATTGAGCCATGTTAGATCAAGTGATGTCAAACTGCTTTAATTCTAGAATGCAGACAGAGCCTAAGAAAAGGGTAACTAGTTGATTGTTCTACTTCAGTCCCATTTTAACCCCTCACAGCAATCCTATGGGGGAAGGCTAGACCACACATGAGTTGACAATAAGATCTGAAATGGGGTTCCTTCAGCTCACACTCTTTGCCATGACACTATATTACCTGCCATAAGGTCCCTCCTCTGCATTAAAATCACTAGTGACCGAAAGGTCATGAGTTCGATGCCAGCCCAGGTCGGAGTGAGCTTCTGGCCAATTTGTGTAGCTTGCTGTCGACCTTTGCAGTCCTAAAGACAGTTGCATCTGTCAAGTAGGAAATTTAGGTACCGCTTATGTGGGAGGCAGATTTAACTAATTTATGGGGCCATAAAAATCTCCAGCAAGCCTGCAAAGAATGAGGAAGTACTTCATCAGTGCTACAAATGGTCAGTGAAGAGACAGCTCTCCTGGTGGCCAGAATACCCTCAAGTAAAGCTGGAATGTTAAATTGCCTCTGTGTCTGTCTATATATGTTGTGTGTCTATGGCATTTAATATTTTTTTTGTCGTGTCAGGAGCAATTTGAAAAACTGCAAGTCACTTCTGGTGTGAGAGAATTGGCCGTCTGCAAGGACATTGCTAAGGGACACCCGGATGATTTGATGTTTTTATCATCCTTGTGGGAGGCTTCTCTCATGTCCCCGCTTGGGGAGCTGGAGCTGACAGAGGGAACTCATCCGCCTCTCCCCAGATTCGAACCTGTGACCTGTCGGTCTTCAGTCCTGCTGGCACAAGGGTTTAACCCACTGCGCCACCCGCATTGAATGTTTGGCATGTATATGTACATTGTAATCCGCCCTAAATCCCCTGTGGGGTGAGAAGGGCGGAATATAAATACTGTAAATAAATAGATAGATAAATAAGTATTTATTGCACATACCAAAGGCATCCTGATTGTTAAAAGACAAGCCTGAAATCCAGACATTTGAATCCCTTGCAAATGAAGCGTGCA
Source organism: Anolis sagrei (assembly GCF_037176765.1). Lineage (NCBI taxonomy): Eukaryota > Metazoa > Chordata > Lepidosauria > Squamata > Anolidae > Anolis > Anolis sagrei. Next base: position 334,574,682 of record NC_090021.1, read on the forward strand.
ATGTGAAGCCTCATATTTCACAAACTGCAGCCAGTTTCCCAAGCCACATCTCCAAAAAAATCTAGGACACGCTTCTTTACATATGTAAGAGTCAAAGTGAAAACTTCCCTTTGCCCAGCAGCAGCCAGGAACCCATCTATTCTTGCAAAACGTAAGCTGTATGTACAGGCATAAAATACGTACACATTTCAGCTGAAGAGGGAACACTTTCATCTGCCTATTAAAATTCTTATCACAGCTAACAGTGGATTACAAACCCAAGCATTGGGTTCTTACCACAGAGTCCCACACAGTAACCATGTGCTTAAAATTATATTCTGAAACACCCTAAGGAAACTATAGGTTTCTGCATTCTCCACTTTGGCCCTGTTGGTAGGCAGTCAAATGTAGAAAACATCTTTTTGATGAAGGATTAATCATGTTTGCAAAACCTGCAAGTAATAGTTCATCTTTAGTCTTCTTTCATTTTTTGCCAACATACGGTCTCCATGTTTCTGAAAAGTAGCCAAACTAAGACTTTCTTAACACATTTTTCTGTTAAGAAACCTTAGTTATTGTAAAAAATCCATCTTGAACAGTTCTATTATTATGGCTGTATGAAAAACCGTGACTTTTCACTTCCTAAACTGAAATGATTTCTTCTTGGGCAAAGCATCAATACCCCTCCCCACCTCCCACTCCCAAAAGGACTGGAAGAGATCCACATCTCTCTAACCAATGGCATATATAACATTGCAATTACAGAAAGAACAAAAAGTAAAGCTCATGCTGTTCTGGAAAATAAAAAAAAACATACCTGCCCCGTTCTTTTCGTTTTTGGCTACAGTGCTTGCTCGTTTTGGGGTGCGCTTTTGCTTCTTTGCCAATGAGCTGCTACTATTCTCGCAAGGCCTTTTTTGACCTGAAAATAAAATGAAGGCCATTTTCATTTAATAACTCTTTAGGGTGCAATTGGTTCCAGATGTCGACTAAGGCGCCCAAATAAGGGGAACTAAAATACAGTGTGCTGCAAGGAGATACACCAAGCCTAGATATACTTATAGGGCAAGGCATAATTTTAGACAGAGCTGCCCCAACAATATTCCACAATGACATTACTAACCGGGGCTAGCTATTCAAAGTGAAGGTTATTACCTATAAGGCCATGAAGGGGCCATGAAGGCAGTTCCATCTTGCCTCCTTCACTGTGCTTATAATATAATATAATATAATATTATATTATATTATATTATATTATATATTGTATATACATATAATATTGATAATATTATAATGTAATACAATATACCACTACTACTAATAAAATGATATTATAATTATATATTGTATATTAACTGTAATATTATTTATTTATTTATTTATTTATTTATTGCAGTTACTTATACCCCGCCCTTCTCACCCCCGAGGAGGGACTCAGGGCGGCTTACAAACAAAGGCACAAATTCGATGCCTGTCAAAATATACAGCATATATAAAACAGTATAAACATTTAACAGCATTAAAACACATCACTACATAATATAATAAAAACAATTTCATGCACAGTGAGATTCAGAGTTCCGAAATGTCCATTCATTCCAACAATTTCTGCTCATCAATGAGTCTTTATTTTAGCTGCCAGAATGTCCAAAAGCTTGGTCCCAAATCCAGGTCTTCAGCTTTTTTCTGAACGCAGAAGGGAGGTCGCTGATCTGATATTACTAATAATATTACAGTATAATGTTATAGAACAATGTAATATACAATATTAATATTGTGCTATGATAATGTAATATATTGTATATACTTTTTACTTGTAAGCTGCTCTGAGTCCCCTTCGGGGTGAGAAGGGCGGCATATAAATGTCGTAAATAAATAAATAAATAAATAAATAAGCCCTATACACTTCAGGTCCAACCTATCTTCGAGACAGCATCTCCTTCTATGACCTGGTGCAGGCCTTGAGATCTGCTGGCGAGGCCCTTCTCTCGGTCCTACCACCGTTAGGACTGGTGGTTGGACCGAGAGAAGGGCCTCTCCAGCAGATGTTTAAAGATGTGGTTGGTGGGAAAGAGAGAGAGAGCCTTGCTGGTGGCTCCCTGGCTCTGGAATGCCCTCCCCAGAGAGATCAAATTAACCCCAAATCTCCAAAGCTTCCGTTCGAGCCTAAAAACATGGTTATTTACATGGGCCTGGAGTAATATACTATGGGCATGTGATAACACCGATCACTGTGATTTGGCACTTTAGTTCGTGTTTGAAGAAACCCAATGACACACAGATATAACTGTGTTTTAGAAATTAAAAAAATTATGGCTTCACGTTGTCTATTGTTTATATTCAATGGGTTAAACACTAGGGCTGGGCGGTTTCGTTTCGTAATTTCGTAATTCGTTAAAAATTCGTTAATTTTTTTTGATAACGAAGCGATTTTGAACCATTCAGGAGCATCTAAAAAACGAAACGAATTTTTCAATTCGTTTCGTAATTGCTTCGTATTCGTTTTGTATTCGTTTCAAAATAGTTTCAAAATCGTTTTGTTATTATTTCCGCATGTCTGGGGCAAGTTTTATAGCTGTTGTTTGTTTAATCAGTGAAAAAAAATTATAAATATCACACTAACAGTCAACAACAGAGGGAGAAGGAAGCTTCAAAAGTTCCCCCTGTCCCATATGGAGGTTTTTTAGCATATTGCGCGGTCGCGTCCGCCATTAACGAATCGATTCGTATTCGTTTCGAAATCGTTTCGAAATTTACGAAATTTCGTAAATATCGAACTTTTTTTAAAGAAAAATTTCGGAATTCTTTTAAATATCGAAACGCAAAAAAACCCAAAAAACAAATCGAGTTTAGAAACAATTTTTTCTGTGGTTGCCCAGCCCTAAACACCCTTGTGCCGGCAGGACTGCTGACCAATAGGTCAGTGGTTCAAATCCGGGGACAGCAAAGTACAAATAAATTATTATTATTATTATTATTATTATTATTATTTGGCAGAAGACATAGAAGATTCAGTGGAATAATGTCTTCGTGCCTCACACCATGTGATCAAGTATATAGGACAGAGGCATGAATAGAAATCTGCACTCTAGACAGGCAATGGGAGTTACATGAAGTAAACAAAGAAAGGCAAATGAAAGCAGTAGAGGACAAAAGAGCTAGTGAAAAACTTGATCTTGCAGCAAACCTAATCTAATTCTTCTTCTGTGATGTTCAACTATTTATGAGGCAGATTTATGAGGCAGATTTCTATCACTCTTTTTAGTTTTGCTTTTGATACACTGAATATATCAATCTCAGTTTGAGAATAAACAATGACTTGCAGGTAACAGATGGCTCTTTGAATGCATGTCAAACATTTGTTGCTGCACTATGGCCCCCAAATTCAGTTTGGAAAGACGCTGTTGTGCATTGACATGCAGCTTCTTGACAGCAACATAAATTCAAAGAGTGACTGCAATTTTCCCAAGTATGAGCCCTTATGTAGTCAGAATAGTACCACCAATACACACACTTTCAGGAACACTCAAGATGTTTTAAAACCCTTAGGAAAATCTGCAGGGACATTCAGTTAGCACTATTCAGTGGTTAATGAGTATCAATTGGCAGGATATAAGATTAAAAATGGAGTATGGAGGATACAACGACTGAAGTTTTGACCAAGGAGCACTCCACATTGTGACATTATACAGTAGAGTCCATTTGCCATCCATAATCCTTGCTTTTGTGTCTCAGCTCATTCCCTCTAGCAAAGCACAAGGAAGCGAGATTGTAAATTAGATGTGAGGGAGTGACTTGCATTGCAGTTGTGAGGAATTGCACTCTCATGCAGCTTATGCGCAGTACTTTCTCAGTATACTAAATCAAGAACAAGACAGCCTTGTATTGAAGCCTCTACCAGAAATTGCAGAATCTAATTTAGATGTCCATTTTTAGGAAATTGATTTTAGATCCAAAACATGGATCCAAACATTTGCCTTAGCTTTTGGGGTTAATTCAGGAAGGCATAACCCCTGATGTTGTGTGAGACCTCCAAACCTGGTTTGTGGTCAGATGCAATATCTGTGTCTCAACCTGAACTAAGAAAGAAGGCTTGTGGGTTGGGGCTTGTAGGTTGCCTTTCAGTTCTAAGTGTCTTCTGTGTGTGGATCTGGAGGAACATTCCAATTGTACTAAACTTCAAAAATGCTCTAAGAAACATCAGAGGAGAAACTGGGTTCCCCATGTTTGTCAGCAGGCAAAGAAAAACCTCCTGCAGTTAACACAGGGGAACACTTCAGGTAGCACACAACACATTGCTACCAGATTGCAAGTTTCTCTAATACTTTTACCCATCTGAACTATTTATTGTTTGCTGTCTTAGTGGGACAAAAATGAATTATTCGGATATGAAAATTTCAGAGATAATTCTCCAAAAGCCATGACTAATTAGGGTCTGCTTTTCCCTCCTTGATCCCAGGCTGCATGAATAGGAGTGTATTGCCGAAGGCTTTCATGGCCGGAATCACTGGGTTGTAGGTTTTTTTCAGGCTATATGGCCATGCTCTAGAGCAGTGGTTCTCAACCCGTGGGTCCCCAGATGTTTTGGCCTTCAACTCCCAGAAATCCTAACAGCTGGTAAACTGGCTGGGATTTCTGGGAGTTGTAGGCCAAAACACCTGGGGACCCACAGGTTGAGAACCACTGTTCTAGAGGCATTATCTCCTCACATTTCGCCTGCATCTATGGCAAGCATCCTGAGGGGTTGTTGTAAGGACCTCACTACCTCTGAGGATGCTTGCCATAAATGCAGGCAAACCTTCGAGAGAATGCCTCTAGAACATGACCATATAGCCCAAAAAAACCTACAACAACCCAATAGGAGTGCAGTTTCTAGATCAAGGAAAGTCACAGTCCCACTCTTCTGCTTTGACCAGACCTCACCTGGAATAACCCTGTGTCCAGTTCTGGGCACTGCAATTCAAGAAGGATACGGACAAGCTGGAGGGTGTTCAGGGAAGGGCGATCAAAATGATCAGAAGCTAAGTCCTATGAGGAGCGGCTGAGGGGGCTGGGTCTGTTTAGCTTGGAGAAAAGAAGGCTGAGAGGAGACACGAGAGCCATTTTGAAATATTTGAAAGGATGTCCCATTGAGGAGGGGCAAGCTGGGGTTTTGCTGCTCTGGAGACTGACACAATGGAGCAATGGGTCCCAACTGCAGGAAAGGAGATTCCACCTAAACATTAGGAAGAACATCCTGATGGTAAGACCTGTTTGGCAGTGGACTATGTCCAGTGGCGTCTCTTTCTCTAGAGCAGTGGTTCTCAACCTGGGGTCCCCAGATGTTTTTGGCCTACAACTCCCAGAAATCCTAACAGCTGGTAAACTAGCTGGGATTTCTGGGAGTTGTAGGCCAAAAACATCTGGGGACCCCAGGTTGAGAACCACTGCTCTAGAGGTTTTTAAGCAGAAGCTGGAAGGCTATCTGTCAGGAGTGCTTTGATTGGGTATTCCTACATGCCAGAATGGTGTTGGACTGGATGGCTCTTGGGATCTCAACCAACTCTATGATTCTATAATTCTATTATTCCTCACTCTTCAGCTTTCTTGCAACCACATTTTCGCCCTGTCTAACGTGCCACAGAGAGCAGAAACTCACTTTTTAATGCATCACCAAAAGAGAAGCAGGTCTTACCTTTCTCTCCGACCTCCCTTTCTCGGATGGCTACGCTACAATTGCTTGAAGTGGTGCAGGCGTCAAACCCATTCGCGGACTCACTCTCACACAGGCCTTCCTGAGACTCTTCCGCCACACTGTCCACTTCTATGGTGATGTCGCTTTCGCTCTTTATGCTCCGCGATTCGTCCTGACTGAGAGTGAGAGGTGAGGCAACAGAGAAGTTTGGCTGGACCACAGGAGGTAAGGCAGAGAGACTGGAAGTGGGATTACTGGTGTCATGTTTTTCTTCTATAGAGTTCTCAGGCCCACACTTGTCCTTCTCATCAAGGTCATCCAAGTCTACTTCATGGCAAAGGAGAGTTTCGGGCCCGATTTGAGGCATGCAGTCATCCTCGTCCTTCAGCGGGATGCTCTGGTTTTCCTCAGAAGATCCATCGAAATGCTCGCTCCCTTGATCCTGAAGGCGTTGGTCCAACTCTGCCACCAAGGAGGGCATCTCCTCGTTCTCATTCCTGAGGGACTCATCAGCACTGAAATCCTTACATTCTTTTGTCCCAGAACATTCACTTGTCCTCCTCTCCGTCACAATATTTGGCACTTCCATTTCATTCTCCACTCGCAGCCGTTTGTCAGGAGACAACTGTTCCGTTGTTTTCCTTTTCATAAGCTTCTTCTCTTTTGAGCACGCATCTGTTTCGTTCTCACAAGTGGTGCTCAAACACTTACTACTGTCCAAGGCAGACGTATCTAATCTTTCACATTCAACCAGATGTTCGCTTGGCTCTTCTTGGTTTAGCTGTACAATCTTTACGTTCTCTACGGAAGACTCCCTCGTTCTGCTCCTTCGCCCTTTCCCTTTAGGCGATTTCTCCATCTCTCTCTTGATGTCCTCGACTTGATCGCTTTTGTTTACAAAAATCTGAACCACTTGTTCATGCTCCTCCACTTCTAGTTTCAATGTTTCTAGAGAGTAGACCTGATTCCTGTCATTCTCTTTGAGCACCTGCATGATCTTTGGGATCTCTTCGTCGGATTTGTCAACAATTTGTTTCTCATCCTTTTCGGGTTCAGAACTAGCTGGGGAAAACTCTTCATTCGTATTCTTTTCGGAAGGTTCATCTGCATCGCTGTCAGACGAAATGGAGTCTACCAAAACAACACATACACACCACAAAATGGTCAAGACAAGGCACAGCTTCAGATACAATCAATAAAAACTTAGTTCATACAAAACTACAAACAGAATGGGCTAAGACAACAGTATTGTTTGAATCTGCCCACTTTTACAAGGGAAAGCACCTCTCTTAATATTCAATGCTGGCTTTGCTTTTGGCTCCTTGATAAAGTGCAAGAAATTATATTCAGATAGTTTCTTAGTTTAAAAAAAGCCTCAAACCATTTCATTCATGAGAAGTAAAAGAAAAATAAAGCCAATTGATGTTTTATGACCACTTCTCTCAAGATGTTTTATACGGGTACTGAAATACAACACAAAAATATAATACAGTGTGGGCATGCTTGTAAAACATTGCTTTCTCCTCCTTTCAACTGATAAAGTAAATCATGCCACCTGCTATAAAGTATTTAGGTGATTTAAAACATCACATCACAGGTACAGGTTGAGTATCACTTCTCAGAAATACTTGGGAGTGGAAGCATTTTGGATAACATGATTTTTAAAGACCAAGTGCAGGGGTGATGTTTTATGTAGTTTAATAGGAATTTGAATGGTTTTATTAGTTTTGACTACAGTATATATATTTAACATTCCTATATTTAAATCTATTTTAATATTTATATGTTTTTGGTTTTAATTTATATATTCTATGACTTTTAAGTGTTAACTGCTTTGAGTCTCTCTCTTTCTGTCTCTCAAGAGAGAACGAGGTCTACAAATATAAATTATTATTATCATTATCACTATTGGATTTTAGAAAAAAACCTAAATTTGCATATGTGTACATAATGCGGTATCTTTATAGGACCAAACCTAACAATTACATTCATTAACCATATATACTCGAGTATAAGTTGAGTTTGTCAGCCCTTTATTTAGGCTGAAAAAGCCCCCCTCGGCTTATTTATTATCTTACTGGGTCATTATTATTCTTTTAATTATATTTATTATTTTACTCTATTCACTATTATTATTATTGAATTATTGAATTGAGGACCGGGACATCTGTAGGGATACCACGGTGCTAGTTTATAAAGCTATTGTCCTCCCAACCCTGCTATATGCCTGAGAAACGTGGACTGTCTACAGACATCACATCCAACTCCTGGAACGATTCCATCAGCACTGCCTCCAGAAAATCCTGCAAATCTCTTGGGAAGACAGGCAGACAAACGTCAGCGTGCTGGAAGAAGCAAAGACCGCCAGCATTGAAGCGATGGTCCTCCGCCATCAACTCAGCTGGACTGGCCACGTTGTCCGGATGCCCGACCACCGTCTCTCAAAGCAGTTGCTCTACTCCGAACTCAAGAATGGAAAACGGAATGTTGGTGGGCAGGAAAAGAGATTGAAAGATGGGCTCAAAGCCAACCTTAAAAACTCTGGCATAGACACTGAGAACTGGGAAGCCCTGGCCCATGAGCGCTCCAGCTGGAGGTCAGCTGTGACCAGCAGTGCTGCAGAATTTGAAGAGGCACGAATGGAGGGCGAAAGAGAGAAATGTCCAATAAGAAGGCACATCAAGCCAACCCCTGGAAACCAATGCCCTCACTGCGGGAGAACATGCAGATCAAGAATAGGGCTCCACAGTCACCTACGGACCCACCAGAATACTGATCCTGGAAGACTATCCTATTTGGCTTACGAGGGATCGCCTAAGTGAAGAGTGAAAGTATTGAATCTAAAATTTTTTACTCTATTATTATTATTATTATTATTATTATTACATGCATTATTTTACTCTACTGTTATTATTCCATTTCCATTATTTTACTCTGCTAATATTGTTTTATTACGTTTATTATTTTACTCTCTTTATTATTATTGGAAGGATACGCAAGCACATTTACATTGAAGAAGGTTAGAATAATGGTTTCATCAGAGTTGGACAGTCTTATCTTAAATGCCAGTTTATGTAAATATTCAAATTCATTGAACCTACTGATGCCTCAATTAATGTAATTTTATTGGTATCTATTTTTATTTTGAAACTTCCTGATAGCTGCTGCATTTCCCACCCTTGGCTTATACTCGAATCAATACATTTTCCCAGGTTTTTGGAGTATTTCTGGTTTTTCGATAAGGGATGCTCAACCTGTATATCTAAATGCAGCATTATTGTCATTTATTCTTTAGTTTTTGCATCAAGAGTACAAAAGCAATCTCACTAGAATCGCAATTTGGAACAATACGCTCATTTGCTTGGAAATGAACTGCATTATATTATTACATTACGCTAAGCTGAAACCAGACACTAAAGGACAATTAATATTTACACTGGGGAAATCTCAATTAACTACCGATTACACTATGTAAGCCACGGAGACTATGAATAATCACATCAATTCACAACCAGTAACTACTGAAAAACAACAAGGTAAGTATTTAAACACAAATTCCAACCTTCTTTTCCGTTTTTTATGCAATATCAACCCGCAATTTACAACCCTCCGTACTCACCATTTGAGCCTCTATCAGAATCCAACATTCCTGAGCTTCGTCTTGTTTGTCGACGCGACAGTCCTAAAAATTAAAGGAAGAAGCTTCAGTATCAAGAGGGAACAAGGAGTTTCCGCACAGAAAACCTTTACTTTTTTCCTGACCTGATCTCACCAGGAAGGGAGTTCCATAGCCAGGGAGCAATCACCGAGAAGGCCCTGTCTCTCCTTCCCACCAATCGTGCCTGTGATAATGGCGGGACGGAAAGCAGGGCCTCCCTGGAGGATCTTAATCTCCACGATGGTTCATAGGGGGAGATGCGTTCGGACAGGTAATTTGGGCTGGGGCCAATTAGGTCTTTACAGGCCTTTGAATTGTGCCCGGTAGCAAACTGGCAGCCAGTGGAGCTGGCCTAAAATGCGAGTTGTATGCTCCCTGTATGCCGCCCCAGTTATTAACCTGGCTGCCTCTCGTTGAACTATTTGAAGCTTCCGAGCAGTCTTCAAAGGCAACCCCACATAGAGTGTGTTGCAGTAGTCTATCCTAGATGTACCAAGAGTATGGACCACTGTGGCCAAGTCTGAGTTCCCAAGGTATGGGCGCAGCTGGTGCACAAGTTTTAATTGTGCGAAAGCTCCCCTGGCCACCGCTGCAACCTGGGATTCCAGGCTCAGTGATGAGTCCAGGAGAACTCCCAAGCTGCGAACCTGTGCCTTCAAGGGAAGTGTAACCCCATCCAGCACAGATTGTGACCCTATACCCTGTTCAGCATTGAGACTGACAAGAAGGACCTCTGTCTTGTCTGGATTCAACTTCAATTTGCTAGCCCTCATCCAGACCGTCACAGTGGCCAGGCACCGGTTCAGGGCTTGGACAGCCTCCTTAGGATCTGGTGGAAATGAGTGATAGAGTTGGACGTCATCTGTGTACAGATGGCATTGAACTCCAAAACTCCGGATGATCTCACCTTGGCTTCATGTAGATATTAAACAACATGGGGGACAATAGTGAGCCCCATACATTAGCAGTATTTGACAAGTCAAAATAGAATGTGCCCCCCAACTCATCATGGCACCAAACTGGAAGTTACCTTCTGTTCCATTAGGTAAAGGTGAGTCGTCTGGGAGGCTGCTCCGGGCGCTTCGGATGCCTGGCTTGCTTTCACTATTTGCAGATTTGGCTAAACAGGAAGCCAGGTTGGACAGAAGAGTAGACTTCAGAGGAGGGCGGCCACGCTTGGCCTTTTGTTTCTCCTCTTCTTTCTTTTCATCTTTTTCACATTCTTCTTTGCTCTGAAAGCAAGCATACAGCCTTCACTTAGGAGTATGCACAAGGTTTTAGAGAGAAATTTCAGAAGATTTACTGTGGATCGCTTTGGTAAGTGCCAAAGTTTAGTCTGGGAATATATAAACCTCTCCCTTCTGAATACCAAAGTCCCCCTCCCTTCTTCCTACTGATCATAACTCAGCATTAAAAAAACAGTACAGCTTTTTTAAGCTTTCAAACAAAACAGGATAAACCCTGCAAGGAAAGTTGATTAATTCCAATCCTTTTTGGTTAGAACTTTTTCCCCTTTCCAGTCTTTGGCTATGGTCAATCTTGCCGCTGCAAAGATATATTGATATATTTCCTGGTCCTTTTGTTTGATGTTTTCTCTATGTAGACCTAGCAGACACAATCCTGGGCTTTTTTAAATCTTGTTATGTAACATTTTATTTGTCTCTTTAATTACCTTGTCACAAAATTCCTGTATGATCACACAGGTCCACCACATATGGAGGAAGGTCCCTTTCTGTTTCCTGCACCTCCAGCAAATACCTTGTTGTGATTTGTCTATTGTGATTTGTCACTGATCAGAAATAGCATATCTCAGGCCACATCTATATTGCCATATAATGAAGTTTGAAACTACATTCTATAGTAAGTATAGGTCCATATAATGCAGTTTAACACCATCGAACTACATTATAAGAGTCTACACTGACTATGTAATGTAGTGTCCAACTGCATTAGATGGCAGTATATATGGGGTCTCAATCAACAGGCAGGCAAATATAGGGAGACATGCTCTCTTGCATATTAAAGTCTGAAGCCTTTTGGGATTTCAATCATCTTGAATTCAGACCACGAGGTTATTGATACTCAGTACAGTTTTGACAAACGGCAAACATTTGTTGAAATCCAATTCGATTTCTCTAATTGAATTGAATTCAATTTCTCAGATTCTGTACTGAGATGTTGTCTGCAGTATTTTCAAAAGGTAGTCAGAAAGAAAGCCTTTAAAAACACATTTCAAGGTTGAAAAGGAATTCACCACTGTTACCTACTTTTGCTTTTTTCTTTTGTTTCTTCTTTGATCCTCCTTTCTCTGCTGGCCAAATAATCCGATCGGCTTTCACCCACTCATCATACCTACAAGAAATGTACACTATTTTATTACCCCTTCAATAATAGCTTTTGATCATGCATTAAATGTAAAAAGACACTTGACGTTGAATTTAGCAATTTTGGACAATACTGATTGCAAAACATGCAAGAAAAGTTCAAGATAATACTTGAGTGGTGTGGACAAAAAAAGGGGGGATATAGACATTTTTATAAGTAGAATTTTCTAATTTTTCCAGTGAAATACTTATTTCTCAAGATCTTGAGTAGTTATAGAAATTCATTACCAAAAGAAACTTCTTCACAATGAGACAAAAGAAAATATGAATGAAATACCTTACAGTTGTAATTTTATGAGTTCTAGTCATTTCCAATTTATAGCGACCACCAAAGTAAACCTAACAGAAGGTTTATAGGGAAGTTTTTTTTTTGTTAAGTAGAGTATTGCCTTCCTCTATGACAAAAGTGAGTAGTACTTTCTTAAGGTCATCAAGAGGATTTCCATGCCTGGGATTCAAACACTGGTATTCCAGAATGCTACTTGAGCATTCAAATCATTATTTCATGCTGACTCTCAAATACATATATACATACATATAAAATTCTTTAAAACTTTCAGATTTTTCCCTGTGTTAATAAACATAATATAGGCATCTTCCCAAATTACAAATGTCTGACTTATAAATGGCTCATACTTAAGAATGGGGCTGAGACAACAGGAAGTGAGAGAAATCAACCCCCAAGAAGGGAAATCCACTCCTGAAAGAGTTTTCATGGGGGAAAGGTGTCTCCACTGAAGCTTTCTCACTAATCCTTGTTTCCACAACAAGACATTTTTTTAAAAATCCAATTATCACAGGGATGTAAAGTGAGGTGAAATCTCCTGAACAGGGGCACAGACAGCAAAAGAAACACCACGGGGGTGTTAACTCTTCCCTATGCGATCCAGAGATATCCGTTTATCTATATTTATACACACACACATACATATAAGAATAAGAATAATATATTGTTGAAGGCTTTCATGGCCGGAATCACTAGGTTGTTGTAGGTTTTTTGGGCTATATGGCCATATCCTAGAGGCATTCTCTCCTGACGTTTTACCTGTATCTATGGCACGCATCCTCAGAGGTTGTGAGGTCTGATGGAAACTAGGAAAATTGGATTTATATATCTGTGGAATGTCCAGGATGGTAGAAAGTACTCTTGTCTATTGGAGCTAGGTGTGACATGCTTCTGCCTGGGAGACTGTGTAGTCTCCTTCTCTGGGGGTTTTTAAGCAGAGGCTGGAATGTCATCCGTCAGGAGGGCTTTGATGGTGACCTTCCCAGCAGAATGGAGTTGGACTGAATGGCTCCTAGGTGTTCCTTACAATTCTGTGATTCTATGAGAGGCTGATTCTATGAGAGGCACAGAAGCATTGGCCGCCTTGATTGGCATTTAATGGCCTAACAGTTTTTAGGTGTGACTTGTTGGAGCTGTGGGGAATCCTTTGTTGAGAGGTGATTAGCTGTTCCTGATTGTTTCTTGTCAGGAGTTCCCCTGTGTTTGAGTGTTGTTCTTTATTTACTGTTATAATTTTAGAGTTTTTTTTAATACTGGTAGCCATTTGAGTCTCCTTCAGGAGAGAAGAAGCAGGATATAAATATATAAATGCATAAAAGAAAAACAACATGATAAGCATGTGTAAAAATCTGAAAAGATGTCATATCAAGGAGGAGGTAAGTTTGCTTTCTGATGCCCTGAAGACTAGAACACAATGGAGAAATGGATTCAAACTGCAGGAAAATTAAATCTAAATCCATCTAAATCTTAGAAAGAACCTCCTGATTGTAAGAGCTGTTCAGCAGTGGAATACGCTGCCTGATTGAATCTTCTCTGGATATTCTTTAGCAGAGGCTGGATGGCCATTTGTCGGGAGTGCTTTGATTGTGTGTTACTGCTTAACAGTGGGTTGGACTGGATGGCCCTTGGGGTCTCTTTAAACTATATGATTCTATGCTCTGTCCAAGAGGTAATTGCTGATTTAGAACAAGGATGCTGGGAAAAGAAAACATTATCTTGTCATGGCCCTTTGACAAGGCTGCCACTGTATGTCAGCATGTGTTCCAGATGTTGCTGAATTAATATTTACAACATTATTGAGCACTGATTGTTTGTCAGAGGCCAATGGAAGTCCAAACTCTGGAGGATGAGAGGTCTCCTGAAGGTGCAATTCTTCATGGCTAAGCGATCTCTTGAATACTTCTTAAAATTCATGTGGTCGCCTTAAGTTGACGGATGATTTGAAGGCACAATCTATAGCTTTAGGCAAAAATGGCTGCATCAACCAGCTCCTAAAGCAAGTGGAAAAATTTAACAGCTTGACAAAGAGCTGCTCCTGATCTGATCATACAAAATGATCAAAGGTCTGGAGAACAAGTCCTATGAGGAGCGGCTTAAGGAGCTGGCATGTTTAGCCTGAAGAAGAGAAGGCTGAGAGGAGATATGGTAGCCATGTATAAATATGTGAGAGGAAGCCACAGGGAGGAGGAAGCAAGCTTGTTTTCTGCTTCCCTGGAGACTAGGACGCAATGGAACAATGGCTTCAAACGACAAGAAAGGAGATTCCATCTGAACATGAGGAAGAACTTCCTGACTAATAGGAGACATGATAAAGGCCATGGATCAAGTCATAGGGAGGAGGGAGCAAGCTTGTTATCTGCTGCCCTGTAGAGTAGGATGCAATGGAACAATGGCTTCAAACTACAAGAAAGGAAATTCCATCTGAACATTAGGAAGAACTTCCTGACTGTGAGAGCCGTTCAGCAGTGGAACTCTCTGCCCCGGAGTGTGGTGGAGGCTCCTTCTTTGGAGGTTTTTCAACAGAGGCTGGATGGCCATCTGTCAGGGGTGCTTTGAATGCAATATTCCTGCTTCTTGACATGGGGTTGGACTGGATGGCCCATGAGGTCTCTTCCAACTCTTTGATTCTATGATTCTATGGCTAAGCGATCTCTTGAATACTTCTTAAAATTCATGTCGTTGCCTTAAGTTGATGGATGATTTGAAGACACAACCTATAGCTTTTGGCAAAAAATGGCTGCATCAACCAGCTCCTAAAGCAACTGGGAAATTTACAACTTGATGAAGGGCTGCTCCTGATCTGATCATACAAAGAAAAAATGGTGGGACTGGTGAACTTGAATTTTCAATGCAGCTGCTACACAGCACTGAAAATTTGATTTAACATTTCCCCCCTTACCTTACATTCCAGCCGTAGTAATGTACCAAATACAACACCTCTCCGTCATCATTTTCTGTACTTTTAATACTAGCTTCGTAAATCTTCTGGGTTTTCCCACGGCCGTATTTTACTTTGACTTTGGTTCCCGTGAGGCAAGGCTCCGAGTCGTCCTCGCCCTCCTCTCCTTCCGATTCTCCCTGGTTTTCAAGCTCTTCCCTGAAACAAGCCAGGAAAGAAGATGCAGACCAATTAGAGACTAAATGCAGGCGGCAGCACAGCAGTCACCTTCCTCCCTTCATCAGGCGACGCGTTTGTGATGGCCCACAGTGCTGCCAACCTCTGCCTCGAAGGGACATGACTCAGCAAGAGGCTCCTGGCAAAAACTCCACGTCCCAAGTAATGAATCTTACAGAAGCACCTAATCAATCCTGCAGTGAGAGAGGGAGCCATCAGTGGAAAGCTCTTGAGCTCAATACCAGTGTTATCAATAAGTCAACTGTTCTGGACCACTTTTTAAAATGTCAGTAATATAGTGTAGTTTACCAACACTACATTCAGTGGGATTAGGGATATAGGGCCCCATAAAAATGTGATTTAAAAAAATTATCTTGAGAGAACATCTCTCGAGGAAGCTCTACATCAGGCATGGACAAACTTGGGCCCTCTAGGTGTTTTGGACTCCAACTCCCACCATTCCTAACATCCTTAGGCCCCTTCCTTTTCCCCCTCAGCCGCTTAAACAATACAATAATTAAAATGAAGAACAATTTAAACAAATATAAACTTATTAGTATTTCAATGGGAAGTGTGGGCTTGCTTTTGGCTGATGTGATAGGATTGTTGTTGTTGTCGTTGTTGTGGGCCGGGTAAATGACCTTGGAAGGCCATATCTGGCCCTCGGGCCTTAGTTTGAGGACCCCTGCCCTAGATAAACCCCTTGACATGCAGGAATGCACATCTAAAGCATCCCTCAGAGATGATCATTTAGTCTCCAAAGGATTGTCCAAGACTCTAAACATGCCCAGCTCCTTAAGCCGCTCCTCATAGGGCTTGTTCTCCAGACCCTTGATCATTTTAGTCACCTTCCTCTGGACAGATATTGACAAGCTGGAATGTGTCCAGAGAAGGGCGACTAAAATGATCAAGGGTCTGGAGAACAAGCCCTATGAGGTGTGGATTAAGGAGCTGGGCATGTTTAGCCTGAAGAAGAGAAGGCTGAGAGGAGATATGATAGCCCTGTGAGAGGAAGCCACAGGGAGGTGGGAGCAAGTTGTTTTCTGCTTCCCTGGAGACTAGGACACAAAACAATGGCTTCTAACAACAAGAAAGGAGATTCCATCTGAACACGAGGAAGAACTTCCTGACTGTGAGAGCCGTTCAGCAGTGGAACTCTCTGCCCCGGAGTGTGGTGGAGGCTCCTTCTTTGAAAGCTTTTAAACAGAGGCTGGATGGCAATCTGTCAGGGGTGATTTGAATGCAATATTCCTGCTTCTTGGCTGGGGGTTGGACTGGATGGCCCATGAGGTCTCTTCCAACTCTTTGATTCTATGATTCTCTAAGGCAGTCTATTCCACTATTTAAAAACTCTTACTGTAAGTTTAGATATATATTTTTTGTAATGTTAAGTGTAGTTATGTGGTGAAATTGTTAAAAGTAATTAATAGGCAGGGTAGTCTCCACCTCCAATGTCAGCTTGGCACTTATGGAATGTGTCGGTGGGGAGGGGGCGACTAAAATTCTACTCTGAATGTGTCCAGAGGGGGGGGGTGGGGGGGATGGACTAAAATTCTGCCCTGAGCCACCTTCAGGCTGATATGGGTGGGATAGAAATAGTGTAAATAAATAAATAGTAAATAAAATGATCAAGGGTCTGGAGAACAAGCCCTATGAGGAGCAGCTTAAAGAGCTGGGCATGTTTAGAAGAAGAGAAGGCTGAGAAGAGACATGATGAGGGCTATGTATCAAGATGTGAGGGGAAGTCATAAGAAGGAGGGAGCAAGCTGGAGACCAGGACACGGAACAATGGCTTCAAACTACAGGAAAGGAGATTCTGCCTGAACATGAGGAAAAACTTCCTAACTGTTGAGAGCTCTTCAGCAGTGGAACTCTCTGCTCCAGAATGTGGTGGAGGCTCCTTCTTTGGAGACTTTTAAACAGAGGCTGCATGGCCATCTGACGGGGGTGCTTTGAATGTGATTTTCCTGTTTCTTGACAGGATGGGTTTGGACTGGTTGGTCCACGAGGTCTCTTCCAACTCTATGATTCTATGAAAGGTGGTCTTAGGAAAGGCACTCCTGCAGTCCCAATGCTGCAGTATGAGAGCTAATACTGACCCCTGCAGAGTCTTCCTCACAAGTATACTGCTGCCATAACAAGCAACACAGCAATGCAAATCCATATTCCAAAAAACATCTATTTTTGGAAGACCTGATAGATGACTGAGCTCAAACATAAAGCCAGAAGTGACTTTGGATGCAATTTGTGTTCATTCTTATAAAAGAGAGACAAAAGAAACTCTAGCCTGGCTGGAGGAGGAGGAGTCTTGGCACTTCAGGACTTTGTTCCCAGGGAACCCAGGTCTTAAGTTAAATTTTAACACCAAACTATATAATAGCGTGTATTTACTCTTCCATTGGAGGAAGGACTAGCTTAGATGTAATGATAAAACATAGTTCAGCATTGTGGCCCCTGGGCACACAGAAAACTGGGCGACTTGGAAGGCGCTGAACAGACTGCGCTCTGGTACCACGAGATGCAGAGCCAATATTAAGAAATGGAGCTACAAAGTGGAATCCACAACATGCAAGTGCGGAGAAGAACAAACCACTGACCACCTGCTGCAATGCACCCTGAGCCCTGCCACATGCACAATGGAGGACCTTCTTGCAGCAACACCAGAGGCACTCCAAGTGGCCAGATACTGGTCAAAGGACATTTAATCAACTACCAAGCTTGCAAACTTTGTGTTTTGTCTGTTTGTTTGTTTTCTTAAAAATGTAATACAACTGTCTCTTTTCTCCTGACACGATAAATAAATACATAAATAAATAAATAAGCAAGTATTGTGGGAACAGGTCTAGCACCTCCAGGCTTGCACACTTGTTCATCGCAGAACAAGGAGTTTGAAAATGTTCATCTCTTTTCCTGCAGCAAAGGATTCAAACTGAAGGAAAATAGATTCAACCTGAATATTAGGAAGAACTTTTTGATGGTAGGAGCTTTTCAACAATGGAATACCACACCCTCTGAGTATGGTGGAGTCCCTTCTCTGGAAGTTTTTAAGCAGGGGCTCTATGACAGTGTTTCTCAACCTGTGGGTCCCCAGATGTTTTGGTCCTCA
This sequence comes from Anolis sagrei, assembly GCF_037176765.1. Classification (NCBI taxonomy): domain Eukaryota; kingdom Metazoa; phylum Chordata; class Lepidosauria; order Squamata; family Anolidae; genus Anolis; species Anolis sagrei. Next base: position 334,592,884 of record NC_090021.1, read on the forward strand.
ACTCTCAAAAATCCTAACAGCTGATAAACTGGCTGAGATTTCTGGGAGTTGTAGGCCAAAACACTTGGGGAGCCATAGGTTGAGAACCACTGCTGTATGGCCATCTGTTGAGAGGGCTTTTACTGTGTCTTACTGCATAAGCAGAGGGTTGGACTGGATGACCCTTTTGTTCTCTGTAAGTCTATGATTTCTATTTTGGAAATCCAGACTTGAACAAACTAGAAAAATTTAACCACAGCTAGTGGAAGCAAGCCACTTTCAAACCATTGTTTATGGAGCTGTATTAGCTTCACTACACAGTTAAGGTTGACCACAGTTATAGCTTCAGACAACATGGAAGGCTGATATTAATTTAAAATGGAAATCTCTAAATTCCAACTGGAAGCTGCACCAAAGAAAAGCAAAACACACAAGCTAGGGAAGGGCAGTCATAGACTTCTCCTGATGATACTGAAGCACAATTTGCATCACGTCTGAATTCATCCATGACAATCCCACTTCCTTCCATGCTCTTAGCAACCATGAAGATTAGACTTGCAAGGAGATGAATGTTTTATATGGATCTGGATAAAACTGCCGAATAAAAGCAGCTTTTCACTCAAGTTACAGATTAAGGTTTGCAATATGTACCCGTTTACCTTGGAATATGTTCTACTGAATTAGATTTGGAGAAGAGACATACAGTATGTCACTGTCAGTATAATTTCCCAAGCCTTTTGTACTCAGCAGTTGTGCTGCAACACCAGACAGTAAGAGAGAAGGAAAACAAAACATATAAGGTATTTTTTTTCTTGCCTCCTCTCCTCTTCATCTTCGGAGTCCCCGTCAGATTCCTCTTCCGGCTTTGCTTTCTTTTCCTTTTGCTTTGGTGTGGCCTTTTTGCCTCCAAGCGTCATCTCGTTTTCCCTTTTTTCTACATTATTGTTACTGGACATATCCTCATCGACGTTGTTCTCCTTGTTGCTGTCTTTTAATTTGTCCTGCGTTTTCTCATCTTCGCTTTCCTTTTTTGCTACAGCAACATCACGGACGAGTCTTCGGCGTCCCTGTGACAGGAGAGGGGGAAACCAGGCCATTTAGGATGCACTGCTGCCTTCAAGGCAGCCGGGTTACACAATGCAGCACTGCAGCATCAAATTCAAGGCTTTTTCGTGATAAACGCGGTATATCAGAGAATTTTGTGTATGTGTACAACAGGCTACTTTATTCTAAAAATATTTTATTTAAGATATAAACATGTAAATTGTTGTCGAAGGCTTTCATGGCTGGAAAAACAGGGTTGTTGTAGGTTGTTCGGGCTGTATGGCCATGTTCTACAAGCATTCTCTCATGACGTTTTGCCTCCATCTATGGCAGGCATCCTCAGAGGTTGTGAGGTCTGTTGGAGACTAGGAAAATTGTTGTAGGACTTCACAACCTCTGAGGACACCTCAGAGGTTGATGTAGGCGAAACACCATAGATGCCATAGATGTAGGCAAAACACCAGGAGAGAATGCTTCTAGAACATGGCCATACAGCTCGAAAAACCTACAACAACCCATGTAAACTCCGTTAACATACGAACAAGGTCAGCAGACAATTGGAGAAAACCAGGGATAAGTAACACTATGGCAGGCATGGGCATTTTGGACTTCAATTCCCACAATTCCTAACAGCCAGTAGACTGTTAGGAATTGTGGGAGTTGAAATCTAAAACACCTGGAGGGCCAAAGTCTGCCCATTCCTGAACTATGGTATATATCTGGCTTTCCGTTTCCGTTCCGCTTGTCAGGACTTGCTGCTTGACGTCTCCTCCACGGAGAGTGTCATTTCAACAAACCACCTTCAGATTGGAAAGAAACAAGTCAGAGTTTTCAGTTCATGAATCATGCTAAACACGCCACTGCATGGCAGAGGGTCTGTAGGTTTGATTAGAGGAGGAGCCAAATGAGGGAAACTCAGCACCATGTGCCAGCCCCTAGTTCAGGCATGGGCAAACTTCAATCCTCCAAGTGTTTTGGACTTCAACTCCCACAATTCTTAACAGCTGGTAGGACTCCGTCCTGGGCACACAGAAGACTGGAAGGCACTGAACAGATTGTGCTCTGGCAATATTTTATTATTTACTTTATTTATATACCGCTTTTCTCAGCCCTCAGGCGACTCAAAGTGACTCAATACGAGATGCAGAGCCAACCTTAAGAAATGGGGCCACAAAGTGGAGTCCACAACATGCGAGTGTAGAGAAGAGTTAACCATAGACCACCTATTACAATGCAGCCTGAGCCCTGCCACATGGACAATGGAGCCCTGCCACATTTCCAACATATGTCAACCTGAGCCCTGCCACATTTCCAACATATGTCAGTGCAATAGTACATTGCTACTCTCTCTGGAAAGAGATACCAACGTAGATGCGTTTTGCAGACATTCCTTTTAAAGTGGTTAAACCTTAAGTAAAGGTAAAGGTTTTCCCTTGACATTAAGTCTAGTCGTGTCCAACTCTGGGTGTGTGTGTGTGTGTGCTCATCTCCATTTCTAAACTGAAGAGTCGGCTTTGTCCGCAGACACCTCCAAGGTCATGTGGCCAGCATGACTGCATGGAGTACTGCTACCTTCCCGCAGAGGCAGTAGTTATTAATCTACTCACAGTTGTATGTTTTTGAACTGCAAATTTGGCAGAAGCTGGACCTAACTGCAGGAGCTCACCCCGCTCCCTGGATTCGAACACCAGACCTTTCAGTCAGCAAGTTCAGCAGCTCAGCAGTTTATACTTTAATTACACTTAATACTAATCATTTGCATGTTTTTGACTACACTGTAATCTGTGCATCGCTTTGACATCTGATTTTGGAGGGGAAAGTGGAGTAGAAAAGCCTGTTTATAAGAGTAAGAAGATAAAAAGGCAATTTGAAGTCACAAAATGCATAGCTTGTGTTACAGAAGATAAGTGTTGGAGGACTTTTCCGAAATGCTTACCCTTGGAGATATCTGCTCGACGTCTTCTTTTTCACTTTCGCCGCTGCCATCGTTTTCTTCCACCTCGTTCTGGACTTCCACGGGGGACATTTCTGGCTCTTCTTTCATATTTTCCTCCATTGGTTCTTCTTGCTTCTGTACAACTTGTATTATTTTTGGTTCATTGTGGTGGATGGTTCTAAACTGAATGTTTGCAGATCGGCAGTATTCTTCAAAACCATAAAGATACCTACAAGTATTTGAAAGCGTAGTTAAGGACTAGAAAATATAAAGTGTTCTTCAAATCGTCTTAATAATACAATGGAAGAATATGCCTTTTTAACCCTCACCCCCGGCCTTCAGGTAACAGTTTGCCCCAAAGAAGAAAGTCTAAAAAACTCAACAAAATGGTGTCCCATGCTCTTGTTACATCCCAAATAGACTACTGCAACACACTGTATGTGGGGTGGCCTTTGGAGACTGTTTGGAAGCTTCAAGTAGTCCAAGAGGCAGCATCCAGGTTCCTCACTGGAGTGCCATAGAATCATAGAATCAAAGAGTTGGAAGAGAACTCATGGGCCATAATCCAGTCCAACCCCATTCTGCCAAGAAGCAGGAATATTGCATTCAAATCACCCCTGACAGATGGCCATCCAGCCTCTGTTTAAAAGCTTCCAAGGAAGGAGCCTCCACCACACTCCGGGGCAGAAAGTTCCACTGCCATATAGGGAGCATACCGCCCCCTGTTACGTCAGCTCCACTGGCTGACAGTCTGAGCACAATTCAAAGTGCTGGCTTTAGCCTATAAAGCCCTAAATGTTTCTGGCCCAGATTACCTGTCCGAACATATATCTCTTTATGAACCATCTTGGAGATTAAGATTTGGGGAGGCCCTGCTCTCGGTGCCACCTTCTTTGCAGGTGCTTCTTTGCAGGAGCGAAAGACAGGGCCTTCTCAGTGGTGGTCCCTCAGCTGTGGAACTCATTCCCCAGTGAAATCAGGTCAGCCCCCTCCCTCCTGACCTTCAGAAAGAAAGTAAAAACATGGCTCTAGGACCAAGCCTTTGGATAGAAACAGCGCAATAAGTGAAGACGGAATATGTGCAGTCGCAAATGGAATGGCCTTGACTATGAAGCCACAGGGAAGAGGGAGCAAGCTTGTTTTCTGCTTCCCTGGAGACTAGGACGCGGAATAATGGCTTCAAACTACAAGAGAGGAGAGTCCATCTGAACATGAGGAAGAACTTCCTGACTGTGAAAGCTGTTCAGCAGTGGAACTCTCTGCCCCGGAGTGTGCTGGAGGCTCCTTCTTTGGAAGCTTTTAAACAGAGGCTGGATGGCCATCTGTCAGGGGTGATTTGAGTGCAATATTCCTGCTTCTTGGCAGAATAGGGTTGGACTGGATGGCCCATGAGGTCTCTTCCAACTCTTTGATTCTATGATTCTATGATTGCAGATTATGTGGTTTTAATAATTGGTTTTTAATGTTTTATAAGGCTCTTTAATTTAATGTTTTAATGTATATGTTTATTTTTACTCTGTTTGTTCACATGACATCGAATTGCTGCCTATTCTAAGGTCGTTCTGAGTCCCCTTTAGGGTGAGAAGGGCAGGGTACAAATATCGTAAATAAATAAACAAACAAACAACGCTCCTGCATTCCCTTTAAGCAACCTGATTAACTTTCTCCCCTCCTTCCTTCCTTCCTTCCTTCCTTCTTCTCTCTCTCTCTTTCTCTACTTGTTCCCTCCTTCCTCTCCATCTTTCAAATGCCCTGACAAATGTATTACAGCATGGAAGATCATAGCAACTGCTACTGCAACTAACTGTAGCTGTTATTAATTGGTTAACTATTGCACTCTTAATTGCAATATATCTGAAATTTTAAACCGTTGCGAGTCATTGCAACAGCCTACAAGTGGACAGCCTTGGAGAAGAGAACATTTAATAGTAAACAACTACATATTCTGCGAAAGTGTGACATTGCTCTCCTCCAAATTCTGTTTCTTATGTTCCTTTGTGTCTACATTACTCTGAGCTATTTGGGAGAGCACTGCAGAAAGAGAAAACGATCTTTTAAGAAATCTATGTACCCAGGAACATTTTCCTTTTAAGTGCTATTCAGAGAGGCAAAAAGGACTACTTACTTTCTATAAGCCGTTTTTACATTGTAGGAAGCAGCTGAGTTCAAAATAGGAATGCCAAGGTCCATATAAATTTGTTTCCATACAGCTCCACTCTCAATCTTTTGTGTGTGTGGACAGGAGAAAAGAGAGATGTTTTACTTGTTGTTATTTGCATTGCTTCTAACAAATATTTCAATACAAAATTCATCTAAAACCAAAGGTCATGGATACAGGCTTCAACGAATGTCACACTTACATTGTCACACCCTCCCTGCTGATATACCAGTCTGAAAAGTTTGAAGAGGTTAAGATCCTTATAGCCCAGAACTGGTGGCTTATTGATAGGAGTACCTGACGAGAATTTGAAAGAAAGGAACAAGAACAAATTTCAAAAGGATTCATATAGTATTTTTGCAGTTTTATCACACAGTACAGACCTTTAAAGATATACTCTACACGACATTACTTATCTCACCTAGAGTTTTTAAACATTTTAATCTTTGCAACACGAACTGCCCATCGTGATCGATTATTGTGATTTTATATTGTATTGTGTCCCTTTTTTGTACTGTTTTTATTATTTTCATTATTTCTTCTTGATGTATTATTTTATGTTGTATACTTTCTTTGTTGTGATTGTTGGGCTTGGCCTCATGTAAGCCTCCCTAAGTCCCCTTGGGGAGATGGTGGTGGGGCATAAATAATAATAATAATAATAATAATAATAATAACTACTACTATTTATAGTTCAATAAGCTTCTTGCCTGATACCTGTGGAAGCACAAGCATTGCACCTGACACTGAAATGTTATGGAAATGTCATTTTTTTTAGTCCACAATTAAAAAGTAACCATGAACTTGTGAAAATACTAATGATGAACAAACTTGCTTATATGGCTGTTACAATTTTGCTCCTCCTAATTACTTAAACCCGTTTCTTTGCCAGCTTTGCCCCCTGCCCCAAATCAGACTAAAGACATGCAGACTCACTTGAAGATTCAGACCTGTTAGCTAAATGTTATATAATGGGAATTCCAGTATTTAATCCCTTTCCAGAACTGATACATCCTACAAATGAGGAATAATTACCAGCAAACAGGGTGAATCACTGTGCCTTTCAAGTCAACTCTAAAGAATGTACATGTTATCAGGCATTTGCTAAAAATTGATGATTACTGGCAATGTTTAAAGATTCTGAGCAGCTCAAGCAACTGGAATTGCTCAGTAGGAATGTATTATAACTAAATCCCTTATTGGTTAAACAATATGATCCAAGATGTCAGTGTGCTGTTGCTGTAATTCTGACTTATAGTGATCTAAGGCAGGCATGGGCAAACATTGGCCATCCAGGTATTTTGGACTTTAACTCCCTCAATTCCTAACAGCTGAAGGGGCCATGATAGCACAGAAGGTTAAATGGCAAACTGCAAAAAAACAAAAAACAAAAAAAACTTGCTGACCAGAAGCCATGGGTTGCAGTGAGCTCCTAGCTGTTAGCCCTAGTTCCTGTCAACCTAGCAGTTCAAAAACTTGTAATGTGAGTAGATCAACAAGTACCACCTCGGCGGGAAAGTAAAAGGCACCCATGCAACCGTGCCAGCCAAACACAACCAGGAGGGTCTATGGACAACAGGCTCCTTTGTGTGGAAAATGGAACAGGAGCACGTGCCCATGACCAGAGTTGAGCATTGCCTCCGGACGCCAGAGATGGAAAGGGAAACTTTTGCCTTTGTTTGTGTATTGTATGTCATTGTTCACTGTATAAAAGGCATTGAATGTTTGCCTATATATGTGTATACTATAATCCGCTCCGAGTCCCCTCGGGAGGATAGAGTGGAATATAAATCATATAAATCAAATGGCAGAATTCATTGCGGGTTGTACTTGCCTTTCTCTGAGGCCGAGAGAGAGTAACTTACCCAAGATCTATGAACAAATGGGGATCCGAACCCTGGTCTGCAAATGTCTTTGTCCAACACTCAAACCACTATACACCAGGTCTCAAAATAACTAAGTACTTCACTTATTATTATTTACCTCTTACTAATTGTTTCAGGTGTTTAGCATTTATGGTGCCAATCCTGCATGTATGTTTTCAGAACTAAACATCCCCGAGTTTAATGGAACATACTCTCAGGAATATATGGCCTTATAGCACAAAGCACTCAAGCACTCCATGCAAAGACAAGCCTAACAGTTGTTGAACACAGTCCCACACTAGCTAAAAAAGTCCCCTGTCTGTTTCAGTCCAAGTGAAGCATTGTTTACCTCTGTCTTCCATAAACTTGTAAAGCTGTTGGAGGAAATTGTCCCTCTCTTCAGGATCAAGCTCTTCCTCAGGCTGTCAAAATACAAAAAAAATTGAAGATATTAAAATATTTTTAAAAGATAAACAGTTGATTGAATGGCAGCATTACAAGCATTTGCAATAGCTGACTTTAGCAAATTTCAGACCTATAAAAACATTAAGAAATGACAGGGATATTGTTCCTTTTTCAAGGGATAGTCCTTACCCTTAAGAAATCACTGATTGCTAATCATCAGGATAAGAGCAGCTGACCATTAGAATTACTGGCCCTTGGTTCATTTTTCAGGTTGAAAAGATTTTGAACTATAAAGGAAAATTTCTGAGTTGTCACTAAGCAAGTGGGAAAGCTTGGGAAGTGTTTAAGGATCCAACCAGACATGCCTTTCTGCAGTGTCCTGTAAGCCACGCTCTCCACATACAATTTCCCCCAGTGTTTTCAACTTCTTTTTACAACAGAAGCTATTATTTCACCGCTATCAAACACAAATTGACCACAATATTTTTTCTGTAGTACTTCTGTAGTTTTCAGCACTCCCTTGACCTTTTATATCTCAAAGGTCCTGTGTTTTGACTCTTATCTCAGTTGGTGCCCACTATCCAAGTTTTCAATTGAGATTATTATAACACATATCAAGGATGAAGACCTCATTCTAGAATGTATTTATGACGGGTGTTTAAATTCAATTGCAACATGTCAAATAACAACCTGTACTGAAAAAATGTATATCTTTGCAGAAAATTTGCTCATTGGAGGGAAGGACATTAGAGGCAAAGAAGAAGTACTTTGGCCACATCATGAGAAGACAGGAAAGCTTAGAGAAGGCAATGATGCTGGGGAAAATGGAAGGAGAAAGGAAGAGGAGCCAACCAAGGGCAAGATGGGTGGATGGTATTCTTGAACTGACTGGCTTGACTCTGAAGGAGCTGGGGGTGGTGACGGCCGACAGGGAGCTCTGGCATTGGCTGGTCCAGGAGGACACAGAGAGTCGGAAGCGACTGAGCAAATAAACAACAACAACATAAAAATGTTTATCTTTGAAGAAACTTTCCTGGTTTCTCATTCTTATGTTTTCCTCTGCCCTTTTGCCAAGGAGTTCCTAATGCAGCATGTCTTCTTGTCAACACACTTGATCCTCATAACCATTCTGTGAAGAGAGACTAAACTAAGGAGGACTTGAGTCTAGGGCTATCTGCATAAATGGCTCTTTCCAATAAGCTACCTGTCTAGGGGGGAAAATGAGCCCAAGAACCTCACTTTGCATCAGATGTACTGAAAATACTTCCAGTAAATAATTCCTGGAGGCTTTGATTTTCCCTTCTAGATATCCTGCAAATGGAGATAGACAAACCACAATTTCTTTTGACAAAATTTCCTTACTGAAGCATCTGTAATAATTTTTACTCCTGACATTAGTGTCAATCTGTTCATGTTTTTCACTGATTCTGGAAAGCAAATGGGAGTATTTGTTTCACTGTATTGCAGAATTTAGGAGACATCAGTAGTATCATATGAATGAAATCCTTCGATCTTGTGATTTCTTGTTTGCTTGTGAATGGCACAACACTGTGTTACAATTTTGACAGAACAATAGTAAAATAATTCAGCAGTTGATGGGTTTCATCTAAGTGTACAAGATGTATAACTAAGCAGACTTTGAAGAAACAAAGCAATCCCACGAGAGGCTAAAACAAATGTTAGCTTTCTGTTTACTTCCAGTAAAGTTAGTGTGTAAAGTTCTGAGTACGTGCTCTTTTGACAATTTTAACTCATTTCACAGAGGAAGAAGGGATAAAGTTTGCAATGGCACATTTTACACATGTATAGGAAACAAGAGTCAATGTCTCCCAAGTGCATTGGCAACACACCTCAGCTTTAAGACTATTTGTTTTTAAATGTCACAGCTAGAAGCATTTTATTTACAATGAGCCCTCAATATCTGATGGGGTTTGGTCTCAAGACTCCCAAAAATCCATGAATGCTCGAGTCTCATTATGTAAAGAAAGTATAGTAAAATGGCATTCCTTATATAAAAAATGGCAAAATCAAGGTTTGCTTTTTGGGATTTTTTTTCCCTGAGCATTTTTGAGCTGCAGATGGTTGAAGAAGATGCCGAATCCATGGATATGGAAAGCTGATTATACTGGCATAGTTCTGCAGATAGTTAAAAAAGAGAAGACATTAAAAATATCTAACACATGACAGTATAAAGAAGAGACGCTTAAATCCAAATTCATGGCATAACTGAAAGTAAACAACGTAAGAGCAATAACAGGTTAACTTAAACACTTGGAATCTTTTTAAAAGGCTATTGAAGATGATGCCAGGCTGGGCAAAGTATGCCACAGCTGGATTGGCATCTGAGCAAGCATTCTTCCCAAAAGCCATCAGCCTCACTTTCTTCAATTGTCAGAAGAAAGGATCCTATGAAGAAAACCTTAAGGTTTGGACATATATGAGGGAAATAGATGTGTATCTCCTTCCTTAAAGCTACACACTTAGATTATCTACTGACCAGAATCCTGTTTTAAATAATAAATTGTTTACCCTCAAAATTCCATTAGTTAATTTTTTAAAGGATACTATGGTTTGAAAATGTATTAGTTGCAATAATGAAATACAATTATTATTTGTCTTCCGGTTATTCAAACCTAGCAGGCTTTGCTCTCAACGTAAAATGCAATATTTAAAGCACTATCACAATTCATATATAAACCCCACCTTCCCTAACAAAGGAACTTGTGGACCTGCAGTTACTTTTTTACTGCTATTTCATGGTGACAAAAGGACATTCTGCAAGTGATATGGGGTTGCTTTGCTGTCACAAAGGCGAAAAGAAGCCTTTGTTCAGACCAGGGAGTACTTCTGATACACGTCCTCTCCCTCACACACACGTACACAGACACACACGGGACATCCACTGAAATCACCACCAAATTCTAAGGTTACAGAACAGCATTAAGCAACAGCATTGATTTTTTGCTTCTGCTTTTAACATCACAAGGGCTTTAAATAATTAGAAAATCTAACACAGTTTGTTGATTTTCAGAAGACTAAATGGTCGATGTGTGTACTACCATCACCCTTCCCCCAAATCTTATTTATAGCCCCAAAGGAAGAACAAACAAACACACACGGACCATTTATGCAAAACACTCAGAGCAGCATCTGAAGTCACCATGCTGTGTAAGCATCAATATGTTAGAACATGCTGGAAAAAGTTGGAATACTGGTTTTGCATTCGAAATCAGCCCAAAAGGCCACCCAATGTTATCTTTTTTATGGCATTAACTTGGTTGACAGGCAAGGAAATTATTGGAGAGAGGCAAAGAGTTAAACTGCAGTGGGAAGAAAGGCTCACCAAAAATGTGCAGAGACATCTTCCAACAAGGACACAGGAGTCAAGAGGATACTGGCATTATGCTGCAGCAGGTACAGATGTCCTCAGTCAATCAGGAACATCTCATACAGCTTATATCTTAAGGGTTTTCAATGCATGCCATCCTGGCACACTTTGTAACACACGTTTTGCACCAATGGCTATATGTAATTTTGGGTAACAACTTGGACTTCTCAAGGACATTTAGGTGAGAACAAAGATTAAAAAAACAGTACTGAATGCTACCAATCATACAGAAGAATGACTTGATTTTGGTCCTAAGACAGTAACTTCTGGTTTCATTGCAATCCCCATTTTTTGTGTTGGCATGGTAGTGAATGTCACCCTGATATTAACATCTATCTTTGACTGGGAAAGATTTCAAATACACGTTTTTTTCAGTGATAAAGTAATGAACCCAAAGCAGGCTGGGAAAGGGAATGATGGTTTCCACTTCCCCTGAATAGAAGCTTCTTGAATCTTCATAACTCCCTGAAGACTGGAATACATGGGCCCATTCTCAATACATCAGAGATACAAGGAAGAAAGGTGTCTGCTGCTATTGTAGACTTAGTTCAAGGGCAACGAATCCTTTTTGGGCAAATCCGAATTCCATTCCCAAACTGCTGGAGAATGGAAGTGGGATAAATTTGAGTGAAGAGGGGAGACAATAATTAGGTTGCATTCCAAAACTCATAAAAACACGAAAATCTTACTCCAAACATGACACATCAAAGTGCAAGATTAATTATTTCAGGACATTGTTTTTTTGGTCGTGTCAGGGGCAACTTGAGAAACTGCAAGTCACTTCTGGTGTGAGAGAATTGGCCGTCTGCAAGATGCCTGGATGTTTTGGTGTTTTACCACCCTTGTGGGAGGCTTCTCCCATGTCCCCGCATGGAGAGCTGGAGCTGATAGAGGGAGCTCATCCGCACTCTCCCCGGATTCGAACCTGCAACTTATCGGTCTTCAGTCCTGCCTGCACAGGGGTTTAACCCACTGCACAACCGGGGGCTCCTTCAGGACATGATAAAAAAGGTGTTTTCTGTATAAGAGGATCTTGATCTACTCTTGCGCATGGTAGCAACAGAAATCATCTTTGGGGACAATCATTTGCATTCCAAAACTCATAAAACACAAACACACTTGAAATTCTCACTCCAAACATGACACATTAAAGCTCATGATTAATTATTTCTGGACATGAGGAAAAAGATGATTTTTTCCTGTAGAGCAGGATCTTGATCTACCCTTGCGCATGGTAGCAACAGAAGTCAGCTTTGGCTTCCTGCAAGCCCTGTTTTTGCAAGTCACCTCACAGGAAAGGCATAATACTGATTTTGCTACAGGTGCCCTGAAAGCAATTTCTGTGCAAGTCTTGGGTCAAGCTCCAACTGAGAAAATGTTCAAAGCTCCATAAGAAAACTGAAAATAATCAGATCAGAAACGTAAACAAACACATATTTATATGGAAAGGGGACCTTAATATGAGTCATAGAATCATAGTGTTGGAAGAGACCTCATGGGCCATCCAGTCCAACCCCCTGCCAAGAAGCAGAAATATTGCATTCAAAGCACCCCTGACAGATGGCCATCCAGCCTCTGTTTAAAAGCCTCCAAAAAAGGAGCCTCCACCACACTCTGGGGCAGAGAATTCCACTGCTGAACGGCTCTCACAGTCAGGAAGTTGTTCCTCATGTTCAGATGGAATCTCCTCTCTTGTAGTTTGAAGCCATTGTTTCGTGTCCTAATCTCCAAGGAAGCAGAAAACAAGCTTGCTCCCTCCTCCCTGTGACTTCCTCTCACATATTTATACATGGCTATCATGTCTTCTCTCAGCCTTCTCTTCTTCAGGCTAAACATGCCCAGCTCTTTAAGCCGCTCCTCATAGGGCTTGTTCTCCAGACCCTTGTTCTCCAGACCCTTGAGTCCAGGGTTCAAATTGCTATACAGGTGTATCGAGCAGTTCTTATGATGAGGGAAGACCAACCCACCAAAAGCAAATATTGCTGCTGCATATGCTCCATATATTTTCAAGAGGAGATGCTCTGCTGGAGTGAAGTGAAGCAGAGGTTAGTGGATTGGACCCCATGTGTCATTTCTCAAGGAGATGCACAGCCAGGAACTGCAATAAAGACATCCTAGTAGCAAATCGCAGCATAAGGGCAAGTTTATCATAATGGTACATCTTCTGATTAGAATGTAATTCAACTCATATATTTTTTTTAAAATACATAATGCAAAAAGATGTTCCATTTTACAAAGAAGCCAAAAGAAGTCAATCTATCAGTTCACTCAGGAATATATAGGGTTGTATTGTCGAAGGCTTTCATGGCCGGAGTCACTGGGTTGTTTTAGGTTTTTTCAGGCTATATGGACATGTTCTAGAGGCATTCTCTCCTGACATTTCGCCTGCATCTATGGCAAGCATCCTCAGAGGTTGTGAGGTCTGTTGGACACTAGGAAACTAGGGTTTCTGAATCAGAAGATGAGCAAAAAAATAAGCTGTATATTCCCTTTGGACAAAACGCAAGGGGAGAGGAAGAACAGGAGGCTTGTCTGCCCCATCTTTAAGAATTCAAAATAATTAATTTTGATAAATAATTCACCATGGCCATTTTCTGCTGACAGCATAAAACGCAAGTGTCCATGTTCCCTTGCCTTCATTCATCTCCAAATCTCCTCTCATTAGAACAAGCTCTACTAGGAAGACACAATAGGATTCTGCAGATGTTTCCCTTTCTAGCGGACCTTTACACCTTCCCATCTTTATCAACAGTTTATCACATTCCAAACAAAGACTGGAAGGGAAAAAAGATCCCCAGGAATGCCTTTTCCTTCTCAAAAGAGACCCAGAGCTCGCCCCCCTCCCTCCTCTTTTGTTTGAAAGATAGAAGGAGCGATCAGCTGTAAGGAAGGAAAGGCGGAATTACTACCCGGAGCCCAAACAAGACAACCCTTGGCATCCACACTTACCTGCAACCGGGGCACATTGACCAAAGCGAAGACACAAAGCCCCTTGCGCTCTGCAACAGTTCACACCCTGCAAAATGTGGCCTATTCAGCACTGTGTGTAACAACATGAGGGAGGGAAGGAAGGAAGGAGGGAGGGAGGGAGAGAAAGGAGGAGAAAGAGGAGGAGAAGGAGGAGCAGAAGGAGAGATTCCACATTCCACAAACGATCAAGCAAGAGAGCTCACACTTTGCTTAGGCATTAGGCGCGGGGTTTGCATGGAAAGAAGTGACTCCATTTTGTTAAAAAATCATAAGCCTTCCTTTTCTGGTAGTGATAAATATACATATATTGCAACTGTCTTAACAAAAAAAGGAACAAAATGGTTCGACGTGTTGTCAAAGGCCAGAATCACTGGGTTGCTGTGAGTTTCCCGGGCTGTATGGCCATTTCCCAGAAGCATTCTCTCCTGACATTTCACCTACATCTATGGCAGGCATCCTCACTACCTCTGGGGATACCTGGCATAGATGTGGGCAAAACATCAGGAGAGAATGCTTCTGGACCATGGCCATGCAGCACCGAAAACTCACAGCAACCCAATTATTATTGTGGACAATTTCAACAGAAAGGAAGAGACCATGAAAATGAACAAAATCTGGCTACCAGTATTAAAAAACTCTAAAATTACAACAGCAAAACAGCAGAGAGGAAACAACCAGGCACATCTTAACACCTCTCAACAAAAGATTTTCCCAGGCTCAGGCAGGACTTCAAATGCTAATGAAGGTGGTCAGTTGAAACATTCACACCTAGCTCTAGCAGAGAAGAGCTCTTTGCCCACCCCAGCCATTCCACAGATATATAAACCCACTATCCTATTTCCAACAGACCTCACTACCTCTGAGGATGCTTGCCATAGATGCAGGCAAAATGTCAGGAGAAATGCCTCTAGACCATGGCCCTATAGCCCGAAAAAACCCACAAGAACCTACCAATTATTATTGTTTCTTACATATCTCTTCTTATGGCTTGAGGAGGTGGCAACATTATTGAAACACACAATCATTTTAAACATTCTATAAAATACAAATATTAATATGTATTTCTATTAAATACAAACATGAATACATATTTCTATAAAATACGCACATTAAAATGTATTTCTGTAAAATCCACGTGAAAATACGCAGAACAAAGATATATCACTGAATACTAAACTTGGGACCTCTGAGGATGCCTGCCATAGATGTGGGCAAAACGTTAGGAGAGAATGCCCAGCTCGAGAGCAGTACGTATGAAAAAGATTTGGAGTCCTTGTGGACAACATGTTAAACATGAGCCAACAATGTGATGTGGCGGCAAAAAAAGCCAATGGGATTTTGGCCTGCATCAATAGGAGCATAGTGTCTAGATCTAGGGAAGTCATGCTCCCCATGCTCTATTCTGCTTTGGTTAGACCACACCTGGAATATTGTGTTCAATTCTGGGCACCACAACTGAAGAGAGATATTGACAAGCTGGAATGTGTCCAGAAGAGGGCGACTAAAACGATCAAGGGTCTGGAGAACAAGCCCTATGAGGAGCGGCTTAAGGAGCTGGGCATGTTTAGCTTGAAGAAGAGAAGGCTGAGAGGAGATATGCTAGCCATGTATAAATATGTGAGCCGTTCAGCAGTGGAACTCTCTGCCCCAGAGTGTGGTGGAGGCTCCTTCTTTGGAAGCTTTTAAACAGAGGCTGGATGGCCATCTGTCAGGGGTGATTTGAATGCAATATTCCTGCTTCTTGGCAGGGGGTTGGACTGGATGGCCCATGAGGTCTCTTCCAACTCTTTGATTCTATGAATGCTTCTGGACCATGGCCATACAGGCCGGAAAACTCACAGCAGCCCAATAAAATGGTTATATGTATCTTTGCTGTGATCTGGGGAAAAGGCACAGAAATCAATCAATTTTAAACCTCACCCTTTAAAAAAAAACCTTCACAACTACACTGATTAAAAAAGAGATATTAATATTAATACTATACTATATCCCATCGATTCTAAGATGCCACTGATTGCCGCACACATACAAATTTCAGAACCATACACAGAAAAAGGTATATACAGATACATAAAAACATCATGATTCAAAGATGCACTTCTTTTTGAGGTGTTTATATGGGAGAATATTGCATCTTATCATCATCATCATCATCATCATCATCATCATCATCATCATCATGGAAAAGCTTACACAATATGAGGATTTAAAGATAGAACTGCAAATACTCTGGCACAAGCCAGTAAAGGTGGTCCCAGTGGTGATTGATACACTGGGTGCAGTGGTTAAAGACCTTGGCCTGCACTTAAAAACAATCGGCGCTGACGAAATTACTATCTGTCAGCTGCAAAAGTCCACACTGCTTGGATCTGCACGCATTATTTGCCAATACATAACACAGTCCTACACACTTGGGAAGTGTCTGACGTGTGCCAATACAACAGCCAGCAGAGTGTCTGCTGTGGACTCATCTTGTTGTGTTTCAAATAATAATAATAATAATAATAATAATAATCGCACAGACATCTGTCAGCTGCAAAAGGCCACCCTATTCGGATCTGCACAAATTATTCACTGTTTTATACTGTTTTATATTGTTACTAGCTGTGCCCTGCCACGCGTTGCTGTGGCCTATAGTAAAACTTATCAAAGTTGAGGTAGATATCTGGACTATTATGAAAAAGAGGTACCTACCTATTCCTTCCACCTTTTCCTCCCCCTTTCTCTCCTTTCTTCCTTCTCTACCTCTTTCTTTCTTTCACTACTTGGTTTCATCCTTCTCTCTTTCCTTCATTCCCTCCCCCTTTCTTCCTTTGCCTTTCTTCCCTCCCTGTTTGCTTCCTTCTTTCACTTTTTATTTCCTTTTATTTTACCACCATCATAACAAGAACAATAATGCAATGCATGGCCTCTGGCACCTGACACCTCTCCCATTCCCCCTAAAAGGGTCTCAGAGGAACAATAGCATAATAATAATAATAATAATAATAATAATAATAATAATAATAATAGAAATAACAACCTTTACCCGCCACGTGTTGCTGTGGCCAATCTTCCCTCTTTCTCTCCTTCTTTCCCTCCTTCCTTCCTTCCCATCTTTCCTTCTCCTCTTCTTTCTCTATCTCTTTCCTTCCTTCCCCCTTTTTCTTTCTTTTCTGCTGTCTCTCTTTTCTTTCCGTCTATCTTTCCTTTTCTTTCCTTTTCTTCTTCCTTCTTCCTCTAACTTTCCTTCCTTCCCCCTTTTTCTTTACCTCCCTTTCTCTTTCTTCCTTCTTTCCTTCCTTCCTGTCTTTCCTAGATTTTGACAGGGCGGGAAGGGGCAGGGTGGGGTTTGGAGGTGGCGTGAAGTAAAAGGAGGTAAGATTGGGGCAGGGGAGTGATGGAGCGTGGGGTTGTGTGTGTGTGTGCGGCGGCGGGGGAGTGATGGAGCGTGGGGTTGCGTGTGTGTGTGCGGCGGCGGGGGGAGTGGGGTTGCGTGTGTGCGTGCGGCAGCGGGGGGAATGATGGAGCGTGGGGTTGCGTGTGTGCGTGCGGCGGCCGGGGGAGTGGGGTTGCGTGTGTGCGTGCGGCAGCGGGGGAAGTGAAGAAGTGTGGGGTTGCGTGTGTGTGTGCGGCAGGGGTGTGTGTGTGTGCGGGAAGCGGCGCGGCAGGGCTTGGAGTGGGCATGGTTTCCGCAGAGGGAACGTTGGCCGGAAGGGCATGTGCGCGCACCAGGGAACTTGCGGCTGGGCGCCAATGCGCATGCTCAGTTGTTTTGCCATTTTGTGAGTGTGTTGTTGTGTTGTTTTTCATTTTGAGTAGATACGTTTGTACCTTGTGGGTTGTGTTATGGGCATGGGAATTTTGGTTAAGTTTCGTTGGGATTTTTTTGAGTTTTGTTTTTTTGCCGTTTTGAGTGTGTTGTTGTGTTGTTTTTCATTTTGAGTAATATGTTTGTACCTTGTGGGTTGTGTTATGGGCATGGGAATTTTGGTTAAGTTTCTTTGGGGGATTTTTGAGTTTTGTTGTTTTGCCGTTTTGTGAGTGTGTTGTTGTGTTGTTTTTCATTTTGAGTAGATATGTTTGTACCTTGTGGGTTGTGTTATGGGCATGGGAATTTTGGTTAAGTTTCGTTGGGGGATTTTTGAGTTTTGTTATTTTGCCGTTTTGTGAGTGTGTTGTTGTGTTGTTTTTCATTTTGAGTAGATATGTTTGTACCTTGTGGGTTGTGTTATGGGCATGGGAATTTTGGTTAAGTTTCGTTGGAGGGTTTTTGAGTTTTGTTTCCTCGTTGGATGCCCCTAACAAATTTATATATATAGATTATTATATTGCTGTTAATTGTATATTTATGTTTTGATGTGGGCACAATGGGGTGCCACTTCGTTAGCCGTCCTGAGTCCCTCTGCGGAGGTTGAGAAAGGACGGGATATAAAAGCCCTAAATAAATAAATAAAAAATATATTGTCGAAGACTTATTGTAGGTTTTTTCGGGCTATATGGCCATGTTCTAGAGGCATTCTCTCCTGACATTTCGCCTGCATCTATGGCAAGCATCCTCAAAGTAGTGAGGTCTGTTGGAACTAGGAAAAAGGGGTTTATATATCTGGGGAATGACCAGGGTGGGACAAAGGACTCTTGTCTGCTGGAGCTAGGTGTGAATGTTTCAACTGACCACTTTGATTAGCATTTGATTGCCTGGCAGTGCCTGGAGCAATCTTTTGTTGAGAGGTGATTAGATGTCCTTGTTTGTTTCCTCTCTGTAATAAATAAATAAATAATAGGTTCTTGTGGGTTTTTTCGGGCTATAAGGCCATGTTCTAGAGGCATTTCTCCTGACGTTTCGCCTGCATCTATGGCAAGCATCCTCAGAGGTAGTGAGGTCTGTTGGAACTAGGAAAAAGGGGTTTATATATCTGGGGAATGACCAGGGTGAGACAAAGGACTCTTGTCTGCTGGAGCTAGGTGTGAATGTTTCAACTGACCACCTTGATTAGCATTTGATTGCCTGGCAGTGCCTGGAGCAATCTTTTGTTGAGAGGTGATTAGATGTCCTTGTTTGTTTCCTCTCTGTAATAAATAAATAATAAATAAATACACCACACAGTCCTAGACATTTAGGAATTGACCGACGTATGATCAAATACAAAAGTCAGCATAGTGATCTTGTTTGCTATGTACTGATCTTGTTATGTATCTAATTATTACTAGCCGTCCCCTGCCACGCGTTGCTGTGGCCTTGTCTGTGTATATGTGTTTTTGAGTGTATATATGTGTATATGTGTGTGTATATTTGCGTATATGTATATACATGTGTGTTTGCATATATATGTGGTTTTGAGCATGTGTTGTAATGTAATTTTTGTTTTTTGGCTTTTTAAGTCTCTTCTGCTGTGTTTTTCAGTGTTTTTTATGAGTGATGGTCACTTGTTGGCCTGACAGGTGTATTGTGTCCAAATTTCGTGTCAATTCGTCCATTGGTTTTTGAGTTATGTTAATCCCACAAACAAACATTACATTTTTATTTATATAGATGATGATGATGATGATGATTATTATTATTATTTTACCCACCTCTCCTCGAGGCAGGACACAACACAAAAACACATAATAAAACAAGAATCAAGGAGATACAGCAATATCTCTGTGTTTAACTCTGTTGTACAGCTCGAAGCATGGTACAACACAGTTAAAACACACACAGATACAACACAACACCATTAAAATACACTGAAGAAGACTAAAAATGCTTTAGATGGAAGGCACCAGGAATCCTTACCTAGGTGCTGCATTTCTTCTCAAAGGAAAGGAGGAGGGGGGAAAAGACTGATTGTGTTTGCTTTTTCTACCTAACCTGCTCAGCAAACGTCAATGCAACTTCATCCTAACTTGCCCAGTACTCTAGGTCTCTTCTCCGGCTGCAAGGAAGGAGCCAGACCAGCTTACGTTCACTTCCATGTTTTAACAAAAAAATTGCAAAGAAATCATAATCAGGGCTGAGATGAAAGGGAAAGCCAGAGACAGAGACAGCCCATTTTCAAAGCATCTGGTAAGCCTCCCCGGGCAGCCTGCCAAGCGCCTCTGCTAAATCTTGCCCCTTTCCAGAGGCGCATGCGCACCCCAAACCAACATTGCGTCGCCATGGCAACCCTACAGGCAGCCCCTAAGCATGAACAGACAGACATTCTTGTTTTCGGCCCTTTTGCAAGAAGGCCGCAGACGGCAAGGGGGAAGCGAAAGGGAAACGGCAGCGGCGCCTGTCCTTTAACCCTTCCAAAGTGATGGATCTCTAGCTTCCACTGATTCACAAAGTGTGCACACCTCGACTCGGCTGTGCTCTCTTACAACATCTTTGAACTCTGCTCTTCTGAAAGCAGAGGTGCATTTTTCCCCCCATGGCTCCCCTCATCTTCAGGATTTTCAATCTCGGGATTTGCATTTGACAGCACTCCTGACAAGGGGAAATATTTACCCTAGAAACAGGATTGGATCCATAAAATTGGAAGCATAAGGAAGGGTTCTTTGACTGCACCACGCAAGTCTCTCTCCTCCTACGCGGACTGAGCTGCAAATAAGGGAAAGAATGCGCCGGCGTCTACCTGCCATGTGCTGCAAAGACGACGTGCAGAATTAGACCACAAAAAGCCACGGGGACTCCATGGAGAGTCATTGAAATTCTTCCTAGGAATGGGAATGGCTAAAGCAAGAGCAATTCCCTATCTTCTATATATATAAAAATGCTCTGTGCATAATGAGTACCTTAAAAACAAAAGAACCAATGAACGAAATCACACCAAATTTGGCAATAGAACGTCTCACAACTCAAGGAGTGACCATCACTCAAAATTTTGTCATTTAGGAGTTGTAGTTGCTGGGATTTATAGTTCACCTACAATCAAAGAGCATTCTGAACTCCACCAATAATGGAATTGAACCAAACTTGGAACACAGAACTCCAGAAAATACTGGAAGGGTTTGGTGGGCTTTGACCTTGAGTTTGGGAGTTGTAGTTCACCTACATCCAGAGAGCACTGTGGATTCAAACAATGATGGATCTGGACCAAACTTGGCACAAGCACTCAATACGCCCAAATATGAACACAGATGGAGTTTGGAGATAATAGACCTGTAGTCACTGGGATTCACCTACAATCAAAGTGCATTCTGAACCCCACAAATGACAGAATCTTGGCAAACTTCCCACACAGAACCCCTATGACCAAGAGAAAATACTTAATGCCACCCAGTCCAACTCCCTTCATCAGGCCAACATAACGTAATCAAAGTCCTCCTGATAAAGAGCCATCCAGCCATAGATAGAGATAGATAAATAGATAGATAGATTGATAGATATGATTCACACATGCAGATATAGAGTATCATAGATTTGAAAGGGACCCTTAAAGAAGGACAATGATATCTTGCATGTTCCAGACAATCTCCACATCAACACTGACAAAGAAACAGCAAGAAATACTGTTTATCCACAAGCATAAAAAAATTAATATATTAGAAACCAATACTTTTTCATTACTTTATTTTCCAGATCAACAGACTGGGCCACAGCAACGCGTGGCAGGGGACAGCTAATTCCCTATGAAATGATACAGTTGGAAGGAATTTATTTATTATTTTCAGTATTTCTACCCCGTCCTTCTCAACCCCCCCGAAGGGGGACTCAGGATGGCTTATGCTTGGCAACAATTCGATGCTGCTACACATAACAAAAGCAAGGAGGAAGTCGATCTTACCTCATTTGGAAGCGCGTTCCACAGGCGTGGGGCTACAGCCGAGAAGGCCCTGTCTCTCGTCCCTGCCAGATGCATTTGCGATGCTGGCGGAAGCGAGAGCAGGGCCTCCTGGATGATCTTAAACTGAGAGGCGGGACATAGAGGGAGATGCGTTCAGACAAATAAGCTGGGCCAGAACCATATAGGGCTTTATAGGTCAAGACCAGCACTGTGAATTGAACTCGGAAGTGGACCGGCAGCCAGTGGAGCTGACACAACCATGGGGTGGTAGGCTTCTTGTATGCCGCTCCAGTTAGTAATCTGGCTGCTGCCTATTGGACTAGTTGGAGTTTCCGAACAGTCTTCAAAGGCACCCCCACATAGAGTGCGTTGCAGTAATATATTCGGGATGTAACAAGAGCATGAACTACCATAATCAGATCAGAATCCCAAGAGCCACCCAAATTTAACTCCGTTCTGCCATACACAATCCAAGCACTCCCGATAGATGGCCATCCAGTCTCTGCTTAAAAACCTCCAGGGAAGGAGACTCCACCACAATACATTCCAACTTGGACATTGCCATCTCGAAATGACAGATTTGTCAAGGTGGAAGAAACCTCAAAGGCTATCTCATCCACACACACACCCATTCTGCCAGCAGAAAGACACAATCTAAGCATTCCTGACAGACGGCCATCCAGCCTTTATTAAAAACCTCCAGAGAAGGAGGCGGCATATTCCACTACCAAACAGACTCTATCAATCGAGTTCAACAAATGCTACATTCAGCAAAGGACAAGAAGGATCCTTTCACTTCAGTAGGTGTCTACCATATAGCATGCAGCTGTGCGGTCTACATAGGGATTACCAAACTCAGCAGCATTGTCCAGACACGAATAAAGGAACATGAAAGGCACTACAGACTAATTTAACCAGAGAAGTCAGCCATAGCAAAGCACCTGATGAACCAGCCTGGACACAGCATATTATTTGAAAACACAGAAATGCTGGACCGCTCTAACAACCATCATGTCAGACTATACAGAGAAGCCATTGAAATCCACAAGCATGTGGACCATTTCAACAGAAAAGAAGAAACCATGAAAATACAGTAAATAATAAAAAAATAAAATGAACAAAATCTGGCTATGAGTATTTTACAACTCTAAAATCAGTCGTATCAAAAGCATTGCATAAATTAGTAAATAACAGTAAATAAAGAGCAACAATCAGAGAAGAGGGAAATTCCAGACAGGAAACAATCAGGGACAGCTGGCACCTCCCAACAAAGGATTGCCCCAGTCAGGAAGCTGCCAGGCTTTGAATCTGCAAAGCTATTCAATGCTAATCATGCTTGTCAATTATAACATTCACACTTGCCTCAAACAGACAAGAGTTCTTTCTCCCACCCTGGACATTCCACAGATATATAAATTTATTTATTTATTTATTTGCAGCACTTTTATCCCACCCTTTTCAGCACAAAGGCGAGGCAGGGTGGCATACAAACTGGCAACAATTAGATGCCACAACACACATACATACATCAGTTAAAAGCAGTTAAATTACATAATAAAATCCATATAAAAGCCATTAAAACTATAATAATGTCTTCCAGTTCAACTCCTTGTCCATTTACAACATTTAAGCCATTCCGTAAACCCCATTTTCCTAGTTTCCAACAGACCTCACAACCTCTGAGGATGCCTGCCATAGATGTGGGCGAAACGTCAGGAGGGGATGCTTCCGGGACATGGCCATACAACCCGGAAAACTCACAGCAACCCAATCGAGTTCTTCCTAATGTTTAAGTGGAATCTTATTTCCAGCAATTTCAATCCATTAATCTGTGTCCTAGTCTTTAGAGCTACCTCCTCCTCAATGTGGCAAACTTTCATTTTGGAATCTGATCCTGTCCTCTGGCATTATAGCTTTCCTTCTCAATTTGGTGTCATCTGCAATTCTGATAAGTATGCCCTCTATTCCATCAGTCCAAGTAACTGATAAAGATGTTGAGTAACCCTGGTAAATTGTCAAAAGCCTTACTGAAATCAAGACATGCTACATCCACAGCACTTCCTTCATCTACTGAGTTTATCACGCTATAAAAAAGAGAGATACAGTTCATCTGGCATGACTTCTTTTTGAGAAACCAGTGTGAGGATGGAATTCCGTTCATTTGTTTCATTTTTTTTTTACAGAGGGCCTACTTTAGCCTCAGATGCACACCTCTTTAGCAGGTGATGCTCTTCACTAGGGTTCCCAGAATTAAAATTGGATATGGCTCTTCCACCTTCATAATTAATGTGTAGTGCTGATGTCACAGGCCACGTCATGCTCTCTCAGCCTCAGAGGAAGGCCAGGACAACCCTCAACAAGTTCTGCCAAGAAAACCCCGTGACAAATTTGCCTAAAATATTACATGCTTATATGAAGCACTAGCTGTACCCATCACGCGTTGCTGTGGCCAACCTTCCCTCCTTCTTTCTCTCCTTCCTTCCTTCCTTCCTTCCTTCCTTCCTTCCCTCTTTTTCTTTCCCTTCTGCTTTTCCTTCTTCTTTCTTCCTTCTCTACCTGTTTCTTTTCTTGCTTCCTTTGCTTTTTGGTTCCATCCTTCCTTGTCTCTTTCCTTCCCTCCCTCTTTCTCTTTCATTCCTTCTCTCCTTCCTTCCCTCTTTCACTTTATTTCATTCTCTCCCTCCTTCTCTCCTTCCTTCCTTCTCTACCCTTCTTTCTTTCCTTCTTTATCTCCTTCCCTCCTTCCTTCTCTACCCTTCTTTCTTTCTTTCCTTCTCTCTTTCTCTCCTTCCTTCCATCCTTCCTTCCTCCTTTCTGTGTATGTTTTGTGTGTATATATGCATATATGTGTGTATATATGTGTATTTGTGTATATATATGTGGTTTTGCACATGCGTTGTAATGTTTTGTTTTTTTTTGCTTTTGACTTTTAAGTCTCTTCTGCTGTGGTTTTTTGTGTTTTTATGAGTGAAGGACATACATTGGGATGTTAGGTGTATGCTGTCCAAATTTGGTCTCAATCCGCCCAGTGGTCTTTGAGTTATGTGAATCCCACAAACGAACTTTGCATTTTTATTTATATAAAATTATGCCTTTTTTTAAAAAGCTTTAGCATACTATTAACACTGACAGGATGTGTTTTCTCATTTATCAACTTTTTATTTTCACATCTGTATCAACACCTCATTAAAGGTAAAAGTTTCCCCTTGACATTAAGTCGAGTCAAGTCGGACTCTGGGGGGGAGGGGGGTGCTCATCTCCATTTCTAAGCCAAAGAGCCGGCGTTGTCTGTAGACACCTCCTAGGTCATGTGCCCGGCATGACTGCATGGAGTGCTGTTACCTTTCTGCAGAAGTGGTACCTATCCTGCTCCCTGGATTCGAACTGCCAACCTTTCGGTCAGCAAGTCCTGCAGCTTAGTGGTTAACCCACTGCGCCACTGTGGCAACACATCATTAGTTTGCTAATAATGTCCAGTATAATATATGGCAGGTTACAGCGCCCATACTATGTACCTTGTTGTAACAGCTCCACTGGCTGAGAGTTTGTTTCTGGACACAATTCAAAGTGCTGGTCATGGCCTGTGAAGTGCTATGATCAAGGCTATTAGACAGACTATATCTCCCTATATGTGCGGGCCTGGACTCCAAGATTATCAGGAAAGACCCTTCTCTTAATCCCTCCACCATCGCACACGAGACACCCTTCTTGGTGGCTGCTCCTTGACTCTGGAACTCACTTCTCAGGAAGCCAAGAATGTCCTTCCCTCAGCAAGTTAAAACATTTTTCTTCAAAACAGAACACTTTAAAATAAAGGGCTATCAGGCGCTATATTGTTTAATTAAACTGGTTGTAAAAGATAAAGATAAAGGTTTCCCCATGACATTAAGTCCAGTTGTGTCCGACTCTGAGGGGTGGTGCTCATCTCCATTTCTAAGCTGAAGAACCAGCAGTTGTACGTAGACACCTCCAAGGTCATGTGGCCAGCATGACTACATGAAGCGCTGTTACCTTCCCACAGAAGTGGGAAGACATTATATATTATCATGTAAATATATATAATTATATATTTACATTACATGTAATATTACTAATAATATTACAATATAATGGTGTAGTGCAATATAGTAATATATACTGAAATTGTACTATGCTAATACTATAATATCTTGTATGAATATATATATTATAAGCCGCTCTGAGTCCCCTTCGGGGTGAGAAGGGCGGCATATAAATGTCGTAAATAAATAAATAAATAATAAATATAGTTTAATTCTATTTTTAACATTCACTTTTTGTATTTATTTATTTACTTTACTTCTATACCGCTGTTCTCAGCCCAGAGGTGACTCACAGCGGTTTTGTATGCTTTTAATTGTATCGTTCTTTTGTATTATGAGCTGCATTTGTGTCTCAATTATGGAAAAATACAGGATACAAGTAAATATAAACAGTAGCAACAACAACATATGATTACTCAATGTTTTATGAATATCCTTTTTATTCTACCAGTCAACTTCTTGCCTTCTTACGAAAATTAAAACGGTAAAAATATTCCAGTATTAACTATTTTTCCCTGAATAATTTTCTTAGAGCTTAATCTTTTTCACAAACTGTGGAAGACACTAAATATTGTCAAAGGGGAGTTCAAAAGCCCACACAGTTAGAAAGAACCATGCATGTCCAAGACGTGGGGCATGTGCACATGTGTGCATGGATTAAGCATAATATTTGCTGAATGAAGGAATCCAAGAATCTTTATTTTTAAAGAAAGTTTCCAGTCCTTATGGTGCAGACTGAAAAATGTGGTTTAGGAGAATGGATTTTAATTTAATAGAACCTGAAGCTCAATTATTTGCCCTCAATAGAGGGCACTGTGATATATCTTACATGGTTGCCCTTCTATGGCACTTACAGTGCGCAATTATGTAAACATAAGCCACTTAAAAGGGGAAACTGGTATAGATCCCATTCAAGGACATGACGCTAATAAAAGGAAATAACTACATGAAATTTAAATCTCAGGCAAACAAACTTAGGAACGCCCTCTTTCATCTTGAAGCCTTAACTTTTGCATGAGCTCAAAGGTCTTATCAGTCTCTCTCTCCTCCCCTCAGGAACAAGTGTTCTGTACACACAGTATACACTGTAGAGCAAGGACTTTTTGGAGAGGTTTGGCTCTGTATTCTAGCCTCTGTCATCCTAACTTCTGAATATCTAGGAACAAAAAAAATTCTACCTTTAGCTTTTTGCAAAGTTACATTTTATTCACCAAATTTGCTTATTCTATGATCTGTGCAAATGTTTTGCATTAATATGAGTTTAATTTGTATCTTGCTTTCAGCAGTGTTGTGATGTGCTACTAGGAACGCTCTCTTCCAAACTAAGCAACCACCAAATAAAAATTCATTTCAAGCACACATAGCTTCAAAACATCTAACATGTATGTGGAAGGAAGTCCAAACGTTTGTGTACATGTTTTGCACATGGTTCTGAATCTTGGGGATTATAAATAAGGTACATTGAGAAGGTTATGGAGTAACTTGTGATAAAGAAACATCATAACCACATATCCAAAGGAAAAGCATAAGGTAACAAGATAAGCAAAAAGGAAGCAATTAACGTGAACAGCCGTGCAAACACACTATACAAAGATACACAAGAGTATAAAACAGCAATGAGGCCCGCCATCTGTTCTTAAGACTCTGAGTCATCTATTACCACTGGGCTACGAAGGCTATGACTGATGGCTGTTGGAGTACAACATCTGGAGTCCCACATGTCTCTCTTCACCCACTATAAACCATGCTTCACATCTGTTCACTCACATTTATCATTTGTTTGTTGAAAAGAGTCTTAGCTAAAATATTAACTACATTTATTTAAAAAATGTAAGACTAGCGTACAGTATATTACAATGCCCCCTAAACTCCATGATGAAGGAGTCTCTCTGCCACAACTACGTACTGCAGATTTTTTAGAAGTATCTATTAATTCATTTCTCAAATTTTCAGAATGATGGTTCTCAAGAATACATACATTACTTACCATTTTCTGCAAAGATCAACCATTCATAATTTTGAGTTTCACATAAATCTTTTTATATTAAGAGTCCTGAAATCCTAAACTCATTTAGCAACAACATTTAGGACTTCCTTACATGTACATATCCATTCCCAACATGCCTAAAATGACATATTTCAGAGATTTCTTTCTACATATCCACTAGACCCAGACATAATGGTCAATGGAGAGTTATAGTTTTCAAATATGGATTATGGTTATGTTAAAAAGATTTTCAAGCCAGGTATTCAAGGTGCACTTGTACGTACATTACGTATTTGTGCAAAGCCAATACACTCACCGGTACTTCCTCCTCCTTCTGCTCTTTTTTTTCATCCTCTTCCTCTTCACTTCCAGCATTATCTCCGTCTTCTTCATCACTGCTGGAGGATTCCAAAATTTCCCGCATATCCATCTTCCAATTAATGGGTATAACTTTCAGGCTGGAGAAGCAGTTTGCCTCTTGTACCCCTTTGGAGGAAAACATTCCATGCTTACTCTTCTCAAGGACTAACTATCAAAACAACATTATTACCAATTTGCACCACCTCCACTTCTTTGCTCAGGCATTTTAAACTTCTTGATCAGGCCACAAAATTTAGTGCTCGTTTGCCAATTTCTGGTTTTTTAAAACAACAACAAGTTCAAGTGACTAAGTGACAACACAGGCATTTAAAAATTCCTCTTCTAACAGACTAGTCTGAATATATGAATACTATCTCCCTTCTCTGAATATTTATTTATTGTGTTACAAGAACAGTTATAATGTATGTAAATACACAAACAAAGTTCAAAAATTGTCGAAGGCTTTCATGGCTGGAATCACTAGGTTCTTGTGGGTTTTTTCGGGCTATAGGGCCATGTTCTAGAGACATTTTCTCCTGACGTTTCGCCTGCATCTATGGCAAGCATCCTCAGAGGTAGTGAGGTCTGTTGGAGTTAGGAAAATGGGTTTATATATCTGTGGAATGACTGGGATGGGGTAAAGAGCTCTTCTCTGCTGGAGCTAGGTGTGAATGTTTCAACTGACCACCTTCATTAGCATTTGAAGGCCTGGCTGAGTCTGGGGGAATCTTTTGTTGAGAGGTGTTAATATGTGCCTGGTTGTTTCCTCTCTGCTGTTTTGTTATTGTAGTTTTAGAGTTTTTTAATACTGGTAGCCAGATTTTGTTCATTTTCTGGTAGCCAGAAGGAGGAGACCATGATAGAAATACTTCCACCAGTAAAAAAACCCCTGATTTTATCATAACAGACTTCCAACTCGATGGTCCCTCATGAGGTTCTTCCTCCAGGGGCAAACCAAGAATGGGCAACTTGGAAGCGGGCAGATCAAAAGACAACCTGGCTAAATGGCACTACCTAGAAGAATCTTCCACCTTGTGAAATTGTGGAGCAAAACAAACAACTCTGCATCTGTATGCTTGCCCACAATGCTCTGCCTCATGCACAGAGGAAAAAATGTTCAAAGCAACAGTCAATTCAGTCGCTGTTGTCTTTTTTGGTCTAAAATTATTGAGCTACTTGTGTTCCCTTCATTTTTTCAGTTTCATATTCATTTATGACATGAAATAAAATAATTCAAAGCAGAACATCTTTCTAGCTAATGTGACCAACTTACTTATGTGGATAACTTACACAAAGTTGGAGAAACTAGGACATTTTGACTAGGGCTCTTTTCACCAAGATAGTCATGCTTTTCAGTGTTTGAAGATGCCATGCCAGTAAATTTCAGCATACCAAGATGACAAAGAGAAATGTTTCAATCTCATAAACATCTATATTATAAGGTGAATTCATACTTACATCATATTTCTTATAGATCCCTTTAAAATCAACAAAATGTGTGACAATATCCTACACTAAGTCGGACTAACTGTGGATCCAGTCCACCGTATTGTTTCATTCAAGAGCAAACACATGTTTCTTGCTTTCCGAATATGAAATCTATGCTGTCAGTGTATTCTCACGTTCTGTTAATTGTTACCAACATATCTGCTGGCAACACAAGTAAAATAGCCTGAATACATTCCCAATGGTGCAATATCATACTCTCATCATGCTATCTTAACATTCCTTCTACTAAATTATAATAACGAATAATATTTACCTTTTCTAGACGATAACTCAGGTTTTGCAATGTTTTTGACGTCCAGTTCCTCAATGTCCTTTCTTGCTACTGAGTAACTGCAAGAGAATTGGTTAATTCTATTACACATAACATATTAAAAATCTGAGTTTTTTACTCTATTTGTTTTCATTACAAGGTGTTTTCTTCTGCATGCTAAGAGTGACAACATTTCTATTCTTTATTGTTGGTAAACAATTGAAGAGATTATTTAAATGTTTACAACATAGTAAGTTAATCTAGCATTCTTGTATTTAACATGCCAAACTGAAAGCATAGAAATTATTTCAGGATTATTTTAAGTCACTAAACGTCATGGAGAAGTCACAACACCAAATAACACACTTGAAAATAATTCTCTTTTTATTTCACTAGTTTTACTTGTTTTAGCCATACAATAATATGAGTATTAGCAATTGAGTAGAGATAACTGGTCTTGGATATAGGGTCACATTCCTGATTCAGCATAGATTTAATGGCTGAATTTAGCCAAATTACTACTTCCCAGTCTAAAGGAAGCAATAATGCAATTTTAAAAGTGTCCTTAGCTACGAGGATATTGAAACAAGGCCTGTAAAGCAGTATGGCTGCAAACAAACACCTATGAGCAAGCGGCACCCCATTTATCCAGCCATCTTAACCATTATCATTGTATTTACATCCTACCTTTGTTCCTCAAGTCTGAAATTCTGTTACAAATGTTAACAGAAGCAGCTACAAAGTGCACAGTGCAAGCATTCAGATATAATTAAAAATAGCTACTTGAACAAATGCAAAACTGTTCAGTACTTCTGTTGCATTAGTCTCACCCACATCCAATAATCCTGCAAAGTCTACACACGTATCGGGATGGTAAGCTTACTAAAGGTAGTCGTAGTCAACCTTACAAAGACTACAGTCTATAAGTCCTGGCCAATTTGGCCACTAGTCAGGCATGCTGAACCCAACTGTTCCACCTAACTGGGGATATCAAGTTGGGTGGCAAAACTAGAAATATATTTGAGCAGATGAGGGATATTTGCAGTTTGAAGCCTAGCCTTTAATATAGAAAGTAATGCAAAGTATAGATTACCTTTCCCTCTAACAGATAATAGCTTTTGTTTGCTGGAGCGTAAGATATCTTGCAATATGCTCCAAAAAGGCAGATATATTGAAGTTCTGGTAATGTGCATTACAAAAAATCAATTAAATAGTTAAAAAGCCATGTAAGTAATGAAGGGGAAATTCTTTGATCAGCTAACAGTTTTTTTAACATGTTTCTCTGAAAACTAAAGAAACGTAGCCCATCTTTATTTCTTCTTCAGTCCATAACATTCAGACGTAGACTTCAGGTACTCTGACATATCTTGCAATGGAGAGTTTGGATCCTAAATATTTGCTCAAAAACATCTATGCAGATAAAGAAATACACGTCAAGTAGTTTTATGATAGGAAAATAAGAAATAAAACCTCAGTTTTTTTTTTCGCATGTACAATTTGAATATGTTTCAACCACTACTGTTCAAATTTAATGGTTTACAAAAAAAGCATTTGGGACAAAACTTTCACATATAATTGATGATTGTCATAGTTCACCAATTATAAAGTACTGATCTACAGTGTTCCCTCGCTACTTTGCAGTTCACTTACCGTGGACTCGCTGTTTCGTGGGTTTTTGTAGCGGGGGAACACTGTACACTCCAGCGGCGACCAGGAGGAGGGAGGTAAAGAGGGCAAGGAGGCGGCTCTTCCTCCCCCCTCGCTATTTTTACTTCCCCCCTCCTCCTCGTGGTTTTCACCAGGGCTTTTTGCCGCTGCTTGGGCCCCACGACACCTCCACCAAGAGGAGGCAAGAGGCCCGGTCGGCGACGAGGAGGAGGAAGATGAAGGTAAAGAGGGTCAGGAGGGAAGGGGAGGGGTGTCTCTATTTCGCAGTTTCTCACTTATCACAGATGGTCCTGGAACGTAACCCCCACGATAAATGAGTGAAGACTGTATTTTAATTTAGACTGAATCTAACAAATATTAATACGTTGCTTTAATTATGCTACATGTTCAGTAAGTCTGAAAGTTGAGGCAGAAAAAATTGTACACCTGGGAGCATTTTAAAAGTTGTGTTTTAATTTTGATTTTAATTGATCAGTGATTTCTGTACTGAATTTTGCAACACCTGAAGTCTTAGAGAAGCATAGAGAAATCATTTAAAACACTACTCACAATTTGGAATCTGCAAAGGATCGAACTAAACACTGGTCCTTTTTCACTGAGATATCATCACTGCAGCTGGGAGATACGACCTGAAATTTTAAAAGAGGCAGATTAGAATATCATATTTAGGATTTTCAAATTCTTTATCTAAAAGAAAAGAAGAGTCATAAATTTTCACATCTATTATGTTAGTTCTCAGTCGGCTCCAATGTCAATAACTAAGTTGAATTATTTTTCTCCTTCCTTTAACATAACATCACTTAATAACATCAATATATTTACAACCAAGAAAAGTAGTTCACACCATGAGCAACTCACCTTGGCTTTAGCTAGTATCTTTTCTCCCAGCTTTGTTTCACAACAACCTCTTAAACTGAACATCTCACGATACCCAAACATTTTGCATTTCTGTTGCTATTCACGCACAGAACCTGCTCATCCATGGGTATAAATGTCTGTCCATAGGCACTTCACTTTGTGCATCTGATGAAGTAAACCTACAAAAGCTTACACTGCCAACTTGTTTTTCTGTTAGTTTCAAAGGTAGGGATCCCTCATGTCCAACAACTTTGTATTTGAGGGTCAGCAGAAAGAGACATCAAAAACATCAAAAAAATCATCCGGGCGTCCCCTGGGCAACGTCCTTGCAGACGGCCAATTCTCTCACACCAGAAGCGACTTGCAGTTTCTCAAGTCGCTCCTGACACGACAAAAAAAAAAAAAAAAGCAGGAAGAGAGGATTTAATACACTATCTGATAAATTGCTCTTTGTATAATGACCTTAGAAACAATCTTCTGGGAGCCCTCTTGGAAGAAAGGGCAGAATGGCAACAAATAGCAGTTATCTGTGACTCATTAGCACATTATTCCAAAAATATAACATTAAAGGTTGCCACATTTGCAGTCACAGCCCAAAAAATCTGAGCTAAATTAGTAAAGTCCAAAGCGGAGGCTAGAAATTGTAATGGAGATAGTTTGGGATGATACAAATCATACATTTGTATTGTTATCATGTTGCTGCTACTATAATTTAAAAGAGCCAGTATATGGAATAAGTTTTAATGTTTATATTGGAACGTGCTTATTTACTTTTGTATATTACTTGATGTCAATTTAAACATGAACCAACAATGTGATGCGGTGGCAAAAAAGCCAATGGGATTTTGGCCTGTATCGATAGGAGTATAGTGTCTAGATCCAGGGAAGTCATGCTACCCCTCTATTCTGCCTTGGTTAGACCACACCTGGAATATTGTGTCCAATTCTGGGCACCACAATTCAAGAGAGATATTGACAAGCTGGAATGTCTCCAGAGGAGGGCGACTAAAATGATCAAGGGCCTGAAGAACAAGCCATATGAGGAGCGGCTTAAAGAGCTGGGCATGTTTAGCCTGAAGAAAACAAGGCTGAGAGGAGACATGATAGCCATGTATAAATATGTGAGAGGAAGCCAGAGGGAGGAGGAAGCAAACTTGTTTTCTGCTGCCCTGGAGACTAGGATGCAAAACAATGGCTTCAAACTACAAGAAAGGATATTCCATCTGAACATGAGGAAGAACTTCCTGTATGTGGGATCCGTTCAGCAGTGGAACTCCCTGCCCCGGAGTGTGATGGAGGCTCTTTCTTTGGAAGCTTTTAAACAGAGGCTGGATGGCCATCTGTTGGGGGTGCTTTGAATGCGATTTTCCTGCTTCTTGGCAGGGGGTTGGACTGGATGTCCCATCAGGTCTCTTCCAACTCTTTGATTCTACAGCCTATGGCTGGTACAATAAACCATTCATTCATTCATATAGTTAGTTTGAAGGGTGTTATAACATCCCTTTCTTTTCATACACAGACTACCATAAGTGTTTAAACTAGGGGTCCTCAAACCTTTTAAACAGAGGGCCAGGTCACAGTCCCTCAAACTGTTGGTGGGCTAGATTATAACTTTTGTTTTTTTTAAAAAAATGAATGAATTCCTCTGCACACTGCACATCTCTAATTTGTAGTGCAAAAAAACACATTAAAACAATACAATAATTAAAATGAAGAACAATTATAACAAATATAAACTTATTCGTATTTCAATGGGAAGTGTGGGCCTGCTTTTGACTGATGAGATAGGATTGTTGTTGTTGTGTGCTTTCAAGTCATTTCAGATTTAGGTTGACCCTGAGTGAGGGCCGCGTAAATGACCTTGGAGGGCCGTATCCGGTCCTCGGGCCTTAGTTTGAGGACCCCTGGTTTAAACGGTATAGGTATTTAAGACACGTATATGAGGTCCACCAACTTCAAAATGCAGGTGTGGGATTTATTTAGTTACCATTAAAAACAAAATAATGGATAAAACTGAGCTGGGTCTGAGACAGTAGGACAACAGTTCATTTTGTCATTTTGAGCTGGGTGGGTGTGTCACATATTTTGTTATCAAAAACTTTCTATAATTAAAGCAATATTTGTGTAAAAATTGGAATCCCATTTGTATCATTTTCCCCCATAACAAAAAAATGAAATTACAAATGTATTTACAATGACTTCAAAACTTGCTCAGGTGTACAGTTAAAAGAAGTGATCCTGGTCAGCTCCTCAACTGTCCAGCCAAACATCTTGGACACAGGCCATCTGTAACAGTAAGTCCAAGTTTGAGAAAGAGTTAACCTTATCAAACAACAGCTATCATGGCGCAAGCTTAAATCTAAGGCTGGAGCTCAGACTTGAGTGAGAGTTTTCGCCAAAAATATGACATGCTCCAAAAGAGAAATAGGCTGTCCATCTCCACAGTTCTGAGATGCTGATAGCTATATACAAAAGTCTGCAGTCTCAGGATGCATTGCATGTGGCACAGGGCCATATAGGTGGGACTTACTACGCAAGTTTGTTTCCTGTAGTAACCTCATAGCAATGTGCTGCTTTTGCAAACTTCCTCCGACTTGTCACAATATGCAGTGTTTTCTCTACCTCTTCTGATCACACATCAAGTTCTTCCCCTTTTCACAGTTGCCTATATGATTATTAATGGGGAAAATTTCTCTGGCGTCATGGCAGAACTTTCTTGAGGAAATCAATGGAGCTTCTTGCACTTCATACTTTTTAGAGTAACAATAGAAGTATGAAAGTCTACCCTTTACCTCGGGGATCAGCACTGTTTTGCCAAGTAAGTGCTAGTCCTTACTTCTCAATGTGCTTTAATATTCAAATAGAGCATTGTGTTTGGTATCCTCTCCAATGTTAGCAAAGGGAATTGAACTGAAATCCTTCTAAGCAGATATTAATTAAGGTAAAAGGAATGTGACATCAGATTGTATGTGTTCTTGCTTGGGTGAATTACATAAAAAAAATCTTGGCCAGTCTTCAAGCAATCTTATCCTGAAGAGAATACAATGTATGCTAACTTCAGGCAAATCTAATTTAAAAAGTAATCGTCATTTCATGTAAATAGTCCTCAAGCACCACCAGAGAAAGAGAAACTGTTACTGAGGCCCAAGGGATGTTTTCCTGCTCCAAAATCTAGTGCACAAGGAAGTCTCTTCACTTCTCTCCAGAATTTGGGAACAGAGTGATTTTCAGACTGGCTGAGCAGAGGCTTTCCCCTGGTGAGTGTATTAGTGGAACTCCAAATGCAAAATTTAATTATAAGTACTCAGAAGCATATTTAAGGCAGCTAGCCAAAGGAGAAATAGAGAAAAGAGTCAAGAACTGATATCATGATCTCAGGGATAATATATGCAAAAGTTCCACAAAAAAACATTATTTACAAGCACACAGCAGATTTTGGATTACATTCCATAAAGTGGGGCTAACAGAACCTGCCTTTGTGTTAAAAAGGAATGGGAAATAGTTCATTTTGAACATCTTTAGTAACGCCTTCCACTGAAGGCTCAATCAGAAGGGGTTGCCAGAACACTTAATATTTTTTTTTCTGTTTTTTAAAAAACATCGAAACAGCACATCCTTAAAAGAGGTTTTGAGCCATCTTCACTGAATGACAGCTCATGCCCAAATCAAGTTCTGCCCTGATTGGAATCGCTCTTCTCAATATTCTGTAATTTTTATGAATGCCTTAGATACTTCTTGCACAACTCACCAAAGCTGGATACCACTCGACCTCCTCAGAACTGGATGTCACGCTGACAACTTTACCAAGCAAGTCATCGCTGAGGCGCCTCTTATCATCTTCCTCCTCTTCGCTACTTTCTTCTTCTTTTTCATCGTCATTACTAGAGGATTAAGAATATGGTGATTTAGGCAGCTTGAACAAGGAGATAAAGAGCAAAGGAAAAAACCATGCCATCAGAGCCACTGTCTCTTGACCTCAATATGTCAAGAGGTCTTGGCAAACTCCATGCTCTGTGGACTACCAAAGACGTTGAGATACGAACGTGCACAGATACCGTATATACTCGAGTGTAAGCTGACCCGAATATAAGCCAAGACACCGAATTTGACCTCAAAAAACTAGGAAAACGTATTGACTCGAGTATAAGCCGAGGTGGGAAATGCAGCCGCGAATTGTAAATTTCAAAATAAAAATAGATACCAATAAAACTACATTAATTGAGGCATCAGTTGGTGAAATGCTTTTAATATTTACATAAAGCTGTAATTTAAAATAAGACTTTCCAGTTCTGATTAAATCATCATTCTAACCTTCTTCGATATAAATGTCCTTACGTATCTTTCCAATAATAATAGAGTAAAATAATAAATGTAATAATAAAAATAACAATAATAGAGTAAAATAATTAATATAATAACAATACTAAGTAGAGTAAAATAATAAATGTAATAATAATAAAGTAAAATAATAAATATAATAACAATAACAATAGAGTAAAATACTAATAATAATAATAAACAGAGAACAATAATAAATATAATAAAATAATAATAGAGTAAAATAATGTAAGTGTAGTAATAATAATAAATTTTATAAAAATAATACTAATTACAGAGAAAAATAATAAATAACATAGAATTGATTATAAGTCAAGGGGGGCTTTTTCAGCCTAAAAAAGGGGCTGAAAAATCAGGCTTATACTCAAGTATATACAATACTTTTCTTAGGAGCTGCTGGAGACAGACCTATGAACTTTTAAAATGGTGTGTATCGTCTGCTGAGCAGCCAACATGACCATGCAGTGGGAGAGCACAGTTTGTTCTGAGACTTAGGGATGTCTTTGAACAACCAAGCAGCTCACTGACAGGTTCATATTCTATCAGTTTTGGGCTTTTTCTTCCACCTTTGCCTCCCTGAGCACAAAGCCTCCTGCTCTGCAACAATCAACCAACGTGGCATCTCCCTACCGATTCCAGAGCACGATGTATGCATATTGGTGGTAGAAGGAAAGAAAGAAGGAAGGAAGGAAAAGAGAGGGAGAGAAGAGGAGACAAAAGAGAGGGAGGAAAGGAGGTGTGAGGGAAGTTAGGGGGAAGGAACTAACGATAGATAAATCCATTATGATCTTAAGGGGGGAAAGCCTACAAAAATAGGCCAAGTCCTGCACTAACAAAAAATGAAATACTGTGACCATGTAAATTATGCAAATTATAAAAATGTGACTATTTTTTGCATAATTCAGCCCAGTTCTGGGGATCAGTGAAAATGTCTTCTATTTGCTCCTATTCTGTCTTCTTTCTTTTGCCACATTTTCAAGTCTTTCAGAGCAGTGGGGCGAGAAACTTATGTTTAAACTCCTGCTATGTATAACCCTTATCTTGAATGGAACCATGGAATGCAAACAACGTTAACTTTTCTCCATCGTGGTTTTAAATTTAGAACTTTGACAACTATCTCTAGCAATGATCCCCCAAGCTGTTCTTGCAGGAGAAGACTATTGTATATACTTGAATATAAGCCTAGTTTTTCAGCCCTTTTTAGGCTTATACTTGAGTGAAAGTCCTGACGGGAGTCCTGATGGGAAGGTGAGGGGCTGAAAGAAGCCCTTCTTTCAATTCCACACCTTCTCACCATGACCCTCAACTCTCTGCAGAGCAACTCAGCTCTCTCCTCTCTCGCACTTGCCTTCCTCTTCCCCTCTCTTTCTTCCTTGCCTTCCTTCTTCTTCCCCTCTCTCTTGCCCCTTCTATCCTCTTCTCTCTCTTTCGGTGGCCCTGGCCCCCAAAGTGGGAAAGAAAGGGGCACATTGCTGCTGCCCTTCTCCTTTGCAAAGGTGGCCACTCCTTATTGATTCCAGAGCACGATGTATGGAGTGTTGGTGGTTGAAAGGGAGAAAGAAGGAAGGAATGGGAGAAAGAAGGAAGGAAGGAAGGAAGGAAAAGAGAGGGAGGGAAGAAGCGAGAAAAGTCTTATCTTAAATTAGTTTTATGTAAATATTCAAAATTATTTAACCTACTGATGCCTCAATTAATGTAATTTTATTGATATCTATTTTTTTTAGAAATTTACTAGCAGCTGCTGCATTTCCTGCCCCTGGCTTATACTCGAGTCAATAAGTTTTCCCAGTTGTTTTGTGTTAAAATTAGGTGCCTCGGCTTATATTCGGCTTATGCTCGAGTATATACGGTATTCCATTTCAGAAAACACCAAGAGGAGATTGGACAGAGAAAGTCCAAAATACTTCTGGTGATATTACCTTCTTCACCCCAGAAACTATCTGCAGACTAAATTTCCAATCACCTTTCCAGCCTGGATCCACAGAAAAATGTCCATTCTATACCCCGCCCCAAGAAGTACGGCAATTGCAAGTAATCTTTGGCCTGCTATTGTAGCATCCTTCTCTGTCCCCTAATATGACACAGCAGACATCTAGAAACGAGAATTTCCAAACCAATGTTTCATATGCCTGGATGAAGGAGATGGCCAATTATTTTGTTCTTTAAAATCTTTCTGAGGCATGGCTCTGTTTTAATTTCTACATAGTTTATTGCACCATTAGCACTGTATGAATCTCTAGCAATAACAATTTTTTTAAAATGTTTAAGACCTATTTCTGCAGCCATTCCCTTACTCACAGATGCAACACATTAAATTTTCAACTCACCACTGAAGGCCAATACCTGCTTGGCTCACGTTCATGCAGAGGAAGGTTAAAGCTCATTAAGTTTGAGAAACGGCTACTAAAACCATTAGTGAAATACAGCATCACTCACATAGGAAGAGAGGATCTTCTTCCTCGGTTGGATTTCTTCCCAATGACTGGTGTTCCAAAGTGCTCAGGGTTTGTTAGTGGCAGCTGATCAAGGGTCTAGGAGAAGAGAAAGAAAAACTTGCTTATTTCAGTACAAAGACAAAAAAAGGAAGTATAATTTTCAGAATTGGTTTTAACAGCATTACCTCACTTTCTGCAAAGTGCCTCTCTCCTTTCAAACACAACGATGTCCGCCGCAACGTCCTCTCATCACCATCATCAAAAACTAAAACAAAACAAACAAACAGAACAGAACAATATTATATATAAGAGAAATCATTATATTGCCAAAAGGTAGCTAAATGAAGGATATGAATTGTTCAAGTTAGCAGTGCCCCCCAAAAGAGTTGTATCTAAACTGTTCTTGGGAGTTTGAGGCTATCATAGCACGCTGAAACTTTATCACTAATCCTTGTTTCCAGAAGAAGCCAAATTTTCCAAATCCAATTATCACAGAGGGAGAAAGTGAAGTGGAATCTTCTGAACAGGGGCAAAGACAGTAAAGGAAACATCACAAGGGTGTTAAACCTTCCCTATGCTATCCAAAGCTTATATAACAGCAACATCCTTATTTATAATCCGTCCTCTCTTCCCAAAGGGACTCAGGGTAGCTTACAAAGACAAAAACAAAATAGAAATAAATAGCAGTAAAAAAAATTAAAAAGCAATGAAAAATTCACAAATAACGCTATCTATCTATCTATCTATCTATCTATCTATCTATCTATCTCTGGTTGGCTGAAGTTACACTTAAAAATATACCTGTTCTGACTTACATGCAAATTCAGCTTAAGAACAAACCTACAGAACCTATCTTGTTCATAACTTGGGGACTGCCTGTATACGTTTACGACACACACAGATTCCATAGGTCTGTCATACAGAGAAAGCCTTTTCCTATATATTCACATATTGAATTGTCTCCAATGGTGAAGTCAGACATGGCCATGGTGGTCCACGCGTTGGTTACCTCCAGACTGGATTACTGAAACGCACTCTACGTAGGGCTGTCTTTGAAAATAGCCCAGAAACCACAACTGGTTCAAAGATTGGCAGCCAGGTTTCTAACTGGAGCTAACTATAGGAAGTGCACAATGCCCCTACTAAAGCAGCTCCATTGGCTGCCAATACGTTGCTGGTCCCAATTCAAGGTGCAGGTTATGACCTTCAAAGCCCTAAACAGTTTGGCCCTCTCTATCATCTGGTATGGGCTTTAAGATCTGTCGGGGAGGCCCTCCTTGCAGTCCCGCCACCGTCACAAGCCCAGTTGGTGGGGACAAGGGAGAGGGCCTTCTCGGTTGGAACGCTCCCCCCCGGGAGATTAGGCAGGCCACCACACTTTTCTCCTTCCAGAGGGATCTGAAAACCTGGATGTTCTAGCAGGTTTTTGAGAATGATTAGTCCCTAGGTCCTTCCCTAGTACATCAGATAGTAGTCTGTTCTGCACTTGACCCACTTCCCAAGCCCTACGATACAATGTTGCCCTATCTCTTACCCATTTATTGTTGGCCAAGTCCACTTTGTAATACTGGCCATTGGTATTTTGAACCCGTCTGATGGAGTTACAATGAAATTTTGTTCAAATTTTTGTGTGTATGTTTTAGCAGGAATTTATGTGTTATGATGCTATGGTTTTTCCTTTGGGGCAATTGAATGTTTTGCCTTATATGTTGGAAACCATCCTGAGTCCCCTTGGAGAGATAGGGTGGTATACAAATAAAATTAATTATTTTTACTATTATTACTATTATTATTATTATTATTATTAATAATAATAATAATAATAATGGTGGGTCACTGAGGAAGGGCCCTACAGTAAACCTCAATCCTCAGACCAGTGCACATAGAATAAGGTGCTCCTTCAAGCATTGCGATCCTAAACCAAATAGGGCTTTCAATCAATGTTATCACCATCACCTAGAATTTGGACTGAAAGCATACTGGCCAACAGTGCAATTTCTTTAAGGCTGGTACTATATGGTGTTCTAGTGAACACTCTAGCTACTAAATTTTGCACTACCTGCTGCTTCTGAATTATTTTCAGGGGCAGCCCCACAAAGAGTGTGTTGTACTTGTCTAACTGGACAATTACTGGTGCATGAACTACTGTGGATGGGTTATCCCTGTCCAGGAAAGGTCATAGCTGGTGGGTCAGTCAATATTAGCACCAAGCACTCCAGGCCTCTAACAATAAGAGTTGGATTTAGGACTAAGCATATCCATTGCCTAAGGGAGTTTGCAATCTCCCCCCCCCCCCCCAGGTCGTAAACCCAAAGGACCACTGCTAAATACACTTTACACGTGATGAAATGTATATCTGTTACATGGATATGACCTAGCTGGAGACACATATATTTCTTGATAAAATGGACACGACAGTGGCTATTAGGGTATATTTCGTTCACCACAGCTTCGGGAATAAATCTTCCAGGCCCCTTCAATTATGTCTCCAATTAGCCAAAGTGAAGCTAGATTGTGCATTGAAAATCAAATCAGGCTTTTGGACAAAAATTGCTGTTTACCATAAGGGCACAAGACAAATTCTACTACAGATTACCTGTAACTCCCAGATACAATTGGTGAGAAGTGTCTAAACTATAAACCCCAAAGACTCCAATAAAATTCAAGCCAGAAGCAACAAAAGCAAGAGGCATGATGTCAGGAACATGGCTTTTATCCAGAACAGTAATGAAAAGGCTGAAGTCC
This sequence comes from Anolis sagrei, assembly GCF_037176765.1. Lineage (NCBI taxonomy): Eukaryota > Metazoa > Chordata > Lepidosauria > Squamata > Anolidae > Anolis > Anolis sagrei. Next base: position 334,634,570 of record NC_090021.1, read on the forward strand.
CCACAAGCCCAACATCTCCTCCAGACAAATAGACAGAGCGGAAAGCATTTCTTGTTTATAAAACGTAGCAGCCGAGGTAGTTGGCCTAAGGTTAAAGAAGAACAGAAAAATCTCACTTCAACGTACACTGGAGATTCTTCTGCATGGACAAAGAAAATGCACTGCACATCTGAAAACTCCACAATGTCTTCATAGAATCATAGAGTTGGAAGAGACCTCGTGGGCCATCTAGTCCAATCCCATTCTGCCAAGAAGCAGGAAAATCAGATTCAAAGCACCCTTGACAGATGGCCATCCAGCCTATGTTCAAAAGCCTCCAAAGAAGGAGCCCCCACCACACTCCAGGAGAGAGAGTTCCACTGCTGAACAGCTCTCACAGTCAAGAGGGTCTTCCTAATGTTCAGGTGGAATCTCCTTTCCTGTAGTTTGAAACCACTGTTCCATTGTGTCCTAGTCTCCAGGGCAGCAGAAAACAAGCTTGCTCTCTCCTCCCTATGACTTGATCCATGGACCTTATCATGTCTCCTCTCAGACTTCTCTTCTGCAGGCTAAACATGCCCAGCTCTTTAAGCCGCTCCTCAAAGGGCTTGTTCTTCTGAGCCTTGATTCTTTGAATCGCCCTCCTCTGGACACATTCCAGCTTGTCAACATGTCCCTTCAACTGCGGTGCCCAGAATTTGACACAATATTCCAGGTGTGATCTGACCAGGGCAGAATAAAGGGGTAGCATGACTTTCCTGCATCTAGACACTAGACTCTTATTTATGCAGGCCAAAATCCCATTGGCTTTTTTAGTTGCCTCATGACATTGTTGGCTCATGTTTAACTTGTTGTCCATGAGGACTCCAAGATATTTTTCACACACACTGCTGTCGAGCCAGGCATCACCCCCTATTCTGTATCTTTGCATTTCCTTTTTTCTGCCTAAGTGGAGTATCTTGCATTTGTCCTTGCATTTAATTAAGGGCTAATTTTTAATACACAGAGATATGCTGAACTGAAGGTACCACGGATGTTGAACCTGGAACAAGGCTATTTTTCTCCAACCCAAAAAGAACCAGAGTCTAATATGAACTGTCAGTGGCAGTTCATACTAGTCAGTTAAACAACTTCCTTCCCACATACATTTTTTACATACAGAAGTGACTTCAGACTGCATTGTATCACAAGCCATAATCTTCAATTTATACTTTCTATAATGCCCACTCCTATCAAAAAAACATTTTCTGCTTCTACAAAGCAAGCACAATTAAAGCCCACCAATTTCAAAAGGCACGGGGACAATTGATTATCTCTTAAATCACGACTGCAGGATCAAGACAGATTTCTAGACTCTTTAGAGGATTGTAATATCTTGGAAGTATGCCCACTGGGAGGACTTTGTCACAGAATGAGAATCACTTTGAAGTTGCAAAACAAGAGCTTTTTGCCTTTCAATGGGCTATGAAGGCAAGAAAAGAGGTATTGAAAAGCAACGTAACTTCTAGAAAACATACAGTACAATCAATTTGCTTTAACCTGGAAACTCATTCCCCTGACTTCAATTTGAGGACACAACATAGCCTAATAAGAAAACATGTGCTTGTAAGACCTGGTTCAAAATACACAACCTAAATGAAATATCATCTAGGTTTAACACTGTTGGCATGCACTTAAGATATATTCTTAAATTGAAAACATGTTTATTTTCTACAGAATGTACCATCAGAAAAACTAACAGACTGGATGTTTTAGTGGAATAGTCCATACATAGCCTACATGTACCAAAGATTTTATTTCATGCTTAATATGCAGGATCTATCTATGATTTTTGGAAGTGGAGACAGGCAGCATCTCAGACAGGGCCATAGAATACATATATACACAGGAGCCATATGTATAGTTAATTACTCTATCCAGCTCTCTTTTTACTGTTAGTCTCTGAAATGAATATTTGTTACCTTGAGAACAGACTACTGCAATGCGCTCTACACAGGGTTGCTTTTGAAGACTGTTTGGAAGCTTCAAATGCTTGCTGGAGTGGTATACAGGGAGCACTCAACTCCCCTGTTATGTCACTTCCACTGGCTTCCAGTCTGCTTCTGAGCACAATTCAAAGTGCTGCTTTAGCCTATAAAGCCCTATCAATTCCAGCCCAGCTTACCTGCCTGAATGTATCTCCCTCTATGACCCACCTCGGAGGTTAAGTTTGTAGGGAGAGGCCCTGCTCTTGGTCCCACCCCCTACGCAAGCATGACTGATGGGGATGACAGACAGGGCCTCAGTGGTGGCCCCTCGCCTATGGAACTCCCTCTCCAGTGAAATTAGATCAGTCCTATCCCTCCTGGCCTTCAGGAAAAAAAAACTAAAAACATGACTCTGGGATCAGGCTTTCAGCCAGTAACAGGAGTAGTGCAATATGAGACTGCAAATGAATATAATGATGACTCGGACCGGCCCTGGAATACGATTTGGATCATGTTATTTTAATTGATGTTTTAATGCTATGTTTTTAATGAGTTTGGTTTTAACATTTTTGTTTATTTACCGATGTATTACTATATGGCATTGAATTGTTGCCTTTGTAAGGCTGCCCGGAGTCCCCTTCGGGGTTGAGAATATAATAATAATAATAAACCTTATTTGTACCCCGCCACTCGGAGCGGCTTACATGGGGCCAAGCCCAAACAACAATTACAATAAGGAACGACCGAACGCAAACCGAAAACGCAAACAAGAAACAACATCATAATTACATAAAACATATCAATATACAACAATATAGAATTACAATAAACACAAACACAGTGACAATGGGCGGGCTACATGTAATGGTTAAAAGAGCTAATTAAAACTGGTTAAAAACTCGGGTGAGATAAAAGAGAAACAAATTATTTGTGGAGGAGGGCTCATTATAGTGGGAGATATGGAATCAAGCTTTTCCCCGAGGGGGGGAAACGTATACTCCAGTGACAGAACATTGCACATGAGGGATAATGTGGGATTGAATATCTATTCACCAAAGGCGCAACGGAAGAGCCAGGTTTTAAGGTTCTTTTTAAAAGTTCCTAGGGTAGGAGCTTTCCTAATTTCTCCAGGTAGTGAATTCCAGAGTCAGGGAGCCACTGAGGAAAAAGTTCTCTCTCTTGTGCTTACAAAGCGAGCTTGTGAGACTGGCAGGGGTGAAAGAAGAGCCTCCCCAGAAGATCTGAGAAGGGTGGGATATAAATGTAGTAAATGAATAAATATTTATGGAAGCCACTTTTATTCTCAAAAGAAAGCTGTACAAAGCAAAATCATGCAAAAGCAACTCAGTACCACAAAAATCATGTTATTTTGTCACATTACATGTAATGTTCCTATTTTTCTTGCTCGTATTAGAAAAAGCAGGAGCATAAGCATGTGGTTTCTCAAGGCTTTTTATGACCATACTTCTATCTTACCACCTCCTACTCCTTTTGCCCAGTTAAATACTCCTTACCATTTTAAATCCCCTTTCTTTTTAATCTACTTCACATGCAACCTCCTTCAAATCACAGCTTCCCAGAGCATGACCTTTTCAAAAACACTCCTCAGCTTTTCTTAAATAATGCATTGCCAAAGTGTCATAGAATTAAACAGTCCTAGAAGAATAACTAGTGGAATGGTTTTGTTCTTTTATAATTATTCATGTTGCAACCAACAAAGCTTATTTGCTCGGTAATACGTATCCTTGAGTCAGATACACAGCAATTTTATTTCATGCTGCAGGATTAGAATCTCCAAGGCAATATAGACACATACATTTGTACAAAACTGTATTGGCCTCGTGCACTTTTAAACATTTTGCCATACAGAAATATATAAAGCAAAAAGCACAGTAAAGGACTAAGGAACAGGAAACAAATCTCCCTTACTGAATATAATCAATTCATGTCTTTCCACTATTTATGTTTAAAAGATAGCAAAAAGGCATCATCTCCATCTCTTCCTCTGGCTCTTTCTCAATGAGTTTAGGACAGCTTCCCTACCATAAAAATTAAAACAGAAAGGGGGGGGGGGGAAATATGATTATTTGTTGTTATTTTTGCCTGAATTGTTATTCCTATAAACCTACTTTTTCAGATGCCACACCAACTGGTATGAGGGCCTTGGATATAAAACATATTGATACAGTTGTGCGTGTGGGATAACATGTAAAGGAATCCAGAAAGACACAAAATCAAAGCTTTGCCTTAAATTTTCAAAAGATATGAATAAGATCCTTCAGATTTTCACAGTGGTCAGCTGCTCTGAGTCAGGGAAGAGCGGGGTAGAAATGTGGGAAATAAACAAGTAAATAAATTAATATTGATGCATAAAAGTAATAAATCTGCTTACCAAAAAGTCAGTTTCCTAGTGTTCAAAACTCCTTCTCTAAAGCTTATTTTTGTTATATGGGCAGTAGAAAGGACTCTTGTATTAATATATGCAATGTGTCATGAAGGCACTGCTTTTGTTCCTTGCACCAATGCTGCAACATAGGAGAAGCTGCAAAACATGATGATCCTACTAGGCTTCCCCTCCAAAAACCCAAGATCTTATTCCCTTCTCAATACTGGCTTTTGTGTGACAATCTGATGAAAGTGGTGGTCCTTTCCAGGACAAAGTAAAGAGCAACTCCCCTGAAATTACTTGCCTTTCATTATGTGTTTTTGGGAGAAAGAGCCAAAAGATATTCAGAAGCAACATCTTTCATAGAATCATAGAATCAAAGAGTTGGAAGAGACCTCATGGGCCATCCAGTCCAACCCCCTGCCAAGAAGCAGGAATATTGCATTCAAATCACCCCTGACAGATGGCCATCCAGCCTCTGCTTAAAAGCTTCCAAAGAAGGAGCCTCCACCACACTCCGGGGCAGAGAGTTCCACTGCTGAACGGCTCTCACAGTCAGGAAGTTCTTCCTAATGTTCAGATGGAATCTCCTCTCTTGTAGTTTGAAGCCAATGCTTATTCCTACAATTGATGCCAGGGGTAAATTCAGTGGTAAGTGCTGCTGAATACGTGTGGAACACATCTCACCACATTAAAACAGTGGACGTGGCTCTTAATGAGACATGCCTTATTATCACAGGATGCCTACCCCCTATACCACTGGAGAAATTATATTGCTGAGTCAATATTGCATTGCATCATCTGGCATCCACCGGGAAGTAGCAACCAACAATGAAAGGACCAAGGCAATGATATCTCTGGCCCATCCCCTGTTCAGATATCAGTCAGCACACCAATGCCTTAAACAAGAAAGGGTTTTCTAAGATCTAGAGATACTCGCAGGAACACCTCAGCAAGAAAGAGTCCAAAAGTGGCAGACTAAAACCTCGAACCTCAAACCATGGCCGATACCGAATGAGAGACTCCCTCCTGGGCCCACAGAAGACTGGTCGACTTGGAAGGCATTGAACAGACTGAGCTCTGGCACCACGAGATACAGAGCCAACCTTAAGAAATGGGGCCACAAAGTGGAGTCCATGACATGCAAGTGTGGAGGAGAGCAAACCACTGACCACCTATTACAATGCAGCCTGAGCCCTGAGACTTGCACAATAAAGGACCTTCTTATAGCAACACCAGAGGCACTCCAAGTGGCCAGCTTCTGGTCAAAGGACATTAAAGTTTTTAAAGTTTTTAAAACTTTCTGTTTTTAAATACATTACACTTGTACCCTCAGTTCGCTTCTGACACGATAAATAAAGTGGTAAATTGTGTTTACTTGTTTGAGTTTAGCACTTATTATATGTTTAAAGGAAGAAGTCCTACAAGAATGGTATCTCTGCAGAGATGATGCCCTGCTACTTTGATAAGTCCGAAAGAGAGGCATTACACTTCAGTCACATCCGCACTTCATGTACCTGTGGTGTCCAGAAAGTTGGCTACTATATATCTACACCATAATGACCTGTAAGAGATACAAAGTCAATGGCCTATGTCTTCTGTGGTATCCCCATATCCTCAAGAGAGTGCAGTTTGAGATCTGCTTGTATGTTGATAAAGTTATTGGTGAACTAGTACATCTAGCATGACTCTTGATGTGTCAACAGACATGCATTTCAATTTCTACCCATTAATACAAAGAACTGACTTTTTTTCCAGCAACCAATACACACCTATGTATGTGCTGAAAGTTCATGGAACTTTTATTTTTTCCATCTTCTCATATGCCACCCTTCACACCAAGTAAGAACAAGGATCATAAATATGACTAAATCAGTTCTTCCCCCCTGTCCACCTTTATCTAGGCAACGGTTGCAGCCTAGATAAACTTCTTGTTTAAAGTGTTGAACTTTAGACTGACACCACATAGAAATATGTGAATTACTTAAAACACAGCAGCCAGTTCTCACTGAGTTCAGCACAACTTACTCTCCAGTAATTGTGCGTATCATACTTGAAGACCAATGAAGCACAATCCTGAACATATTCATGCACCTTCCTCCCCTTTCCCTGAATCTTTAGTATAGCTTTGAAATGGGCTTGAGAGTTTCTGAGCTCTCTCGATCAATATTTGGAGATGAAATGTGGCAGAGAGCTCAATCACCTCCTGATCATATTAATTAAAGTTGTATTATATTTTAACTGCATTCGATAACAAAACCACTGTTTATTTTTATTTATGGATGATGTTTTTCATTGTCAACTTAATTTGTTCTGTTTATATTTATTTTGCTTCATTATTATTTGTTTAATTTTAATATTGGTTATGTGTTTATTACTGTTCACATTGTTTGCACTGTTATACTGCTTTTTAATCAACATTTTTTATTGTTTCAAGTTTACAATATTTTGCTTCAGCTTAGTTTCCATTAGTGCTCATATTTATACACACTTCATTTCCATGTAACATTGCTTTTATCTGCACCCTCTTTTTTCATACATCCTTTTCTTAAAAGGAAAAAGCAAAATAAGAGGGGGAAAAGGGGGGGTAGGGGAAGATAGGTGATCTCTGGTCTATCCCAATCTAGTCACAAAGAAAGCTAGCATCATTTGCTTTCTCTCCAGATCTCTCTTTACTCTTTTCTTGTATTACAACATCAACAAAAATACCCTTTAATTTAATCTTCAAAACTCAGAATTGGCAAGCCCTTCTCTTCTTGTGTAAAAAGTAAATAAAAAGGTTTGCAGTCTTTTAAAAAAAAGTTTTCAATGCCCCTTCCTTTAGTAGATGTGTTAATTTGTCCATTTCGGCCAAGTCCATCATTTTTACTATACACTAGCCATCCCCTGCCATGAGTTGCTGTGGCACCGTCTGTGTATATGTGTTTTGTGTATGTATATATTTGTGTGCATGTGTATATGTGTGTGTTTGCATATATATGTGTGGTTTTGTGATATATATATTTGGATTTTTGCTTCTTCCGCTGTGTTTTTCAGTGTTTTTATGAGTGATGCTCACTCATTGGCCTGAGAGGTGTATTGCGTCCAAATTTAGTGTCAATTCATCCAGTAGTTTTAGAGTTATGTTAATCCCACAAACGAACATTACATTTTTATTTATATAGATTCCTCTGTTGTTGGTATTGTTGTACTCTTCCATTTCTGTGCATAGTCTGGCTGCTGTGATCATATATTGCCATAGTCTATTCTATTTATTTTTTTCAGTCAGACCAAGTAGAAAAGTCTACAGTTTTACCTGGATGCTTCCCTCTAAAATTTTCTGAATCACTGTGTGTGTTTGAATCCAATTTTTTTGGCATATTTACATGTCCACCACATTTGCTAGAAGGACCTCACTTGTTTACATTTCCAGCAAATATTGGAGCTCTTTTTATATATCTTAGAGAGCTTTTCAGGTGTCATATATCACTAGTACATCATTTTATAGAAATTCTCTTTCAAGTTATAATGTGAATTATTACCCTTTATTTCACATAAATGTTTTAAATAAATAAATAATATTTTTTCACCTATTGTTCCAACATTATATTGTGACCCACATTCGGTGTCCACTTTATCATGCTTTCTTTAACGTGCTCATCCGCACTGTTATATTGGTGTAAGCCGCTCTGCGTCCCCTTGGGGAGATGGAGTGGGGTACAAATAAAGTTTTATTGTTATTTACTGTATTATTATTATCAGAGTAAATAACTGGGTAGTTCTAGGAGTATGACACAACCCTGGAGTTTTTGCAAGAGCTGAATCAGGCTCTCATACCAGCCAGTCACATAGCAAGGTACCCTTCCAGTCAGAGATCCACTGTCCTCTAATACTTCTGATATAGCAGAGAATCCCACCAAGAGAAGGGTGGGAATCAGCATGGATTCCTGCTCCTGCTGAATAACTCATAAACTATTTCAACCAGGCCTCCAACTCCACAGAAAGGAGATTTTTGGAAGAGGGAGGAACTGCGTGGAGAAAGGGACACTGATGAACATTGTTTTGCTTGTAGAAGCGCTCAGTGAGTTGAACTGTGCTCATGGGATGTTCCTACTGGCATGAGTGAACTCAGGGCCCAGACCTCTGTCTCCCTGCCAAGAGATCTCATGAAAAACAGAAATGTGTATTCTTTCTTTTATGGACTTCGCAGCATTTCCTGCTTTCACTTTCTTAGAACAATAAAACCAAACAAAACTGTAAGCACAATCTGAACGTCTTTATCAAATAAAAATAAAACCCCTTGAATTTAAAATTCAATGCATAATAATAATAATAATAAAGATGCAATTTTATTACACATATACTGGATTATGACTAGCTCCATGGTATCGATTGGGAGAGTAATCATAACTGCAAAGCAGCAATTAATCAAGGTAAAGAAGCTGATCTCTGCAAAAAGCAGTTGAAAGAAGACAAATAAGCAAAAGAGAAAATATCTGTACCAGAAATTCACATTTTGAAAAAAATACTGCCTGTAGCTGCTTAAAGTACGCTCACTCTAGCTATTTACAAAGACAAACAACATTTTAATGTCTAGACCTGCCAAAAGTGTCAAATGCATATCTTACAAGGAAGCAAGAGGAGAGCAAAGTTGTCATGGACTCTGATCCGGTGTGTTCAAGACACCGTGCCATTAGTTCCTAGCCAAGGTCAAGAAATAAAAATATCTAGGGCCTTGCACGAGAAAGAGCCTGATAGCATGAACCAGCACAGACTGGAAGACCTGGAGGCTGAATGAAGGAACTTCCAGGAGTTGAGAGAGGGATTTGGGGACTGGAACGGATAAATTGCCCACATTTTCTTCATTTGACAGAAACAGTCTTTTTGAACTCAACCAAAAAGAAGAGTCAAAAAGTTCAACATAAAGAACCAGTCCCAATAAAGTTTAGTCATGTCATAGTATACCTAAATAAATGTCTAATTATGAAGCAAGTTTAATTTGAACTTCTCCAGGCAATTCAAGAGGCTGAATTTGATTATCATTACAAGTATTATCCTGGAACATATTACAATCTTTCTTCCAGAGATCAATATTTACCTGGTGATTACAACAAAATATAATATTTTAAAAGATTTACACTGAATTTCGAATTATATATTTCTGAAGTGTTTTTTAAAGAAAAGTTCATAAATTTAGCCTGCCTTACACGTGTGTAAGACATTACTGCATTGGATCTAGAATGATTTTCACTCTGCTAGAACAATGATAGTATTAAGTTGCAAATCATTTAGGAAAGCTCTTGAAAGACATAATTTACAAATACAATCATTGTTCTAGCAGAGTGAAAATCATTTTAGATTCAATGCAGTAATGTCTTACTCACATGTAAGGCGGGCTAAATTTATGAACTTTTCTTTAAAAAACACTTCAGAAATATGTAATTCGAAATTCAGTGTAAATCTTTTGAAATATTATATTTTGTTGCAATCACCAGCAATTCTCATCTGGCAGAGGCTTTGTTAGGAACTAACCGAACTTTCTAATACCATGCTATATCCAGCTCAGTGCTTCCTAGTTCCTCATCCATGACTTCAGTGTGAGCTAGACAAAAGGAGCCCAACAACATCCAAGACCCAAGATTACAAACTAGTCCTTCATTTCTCCAGTGCCAGAAATCTATTTATTTGATATAGCAAGGGTGGAAAATGAACCCTTCTGCATGCAAAGCATGTGATCTACCACTCAATTATAACCGTTTCCCTGATCAGATAAGACAGGGAAGGCTTCTAAATGATTTGAAGATGTTCACACAAATAACTTTGATGCCAACTGTTATCAATACCCGCTTAACGTTTTTGAAAGCATTTCCAAAATTTGGGACTATCATTATGCCAAAAACAATAAAGTTAGATATATGCAACAAAGCCACGTCTGTGCATCTTTGACAATTATGAGAGACATTCAGAATAAGCAAGATACTTTCTTCTTCCGTTATTTTTGTAGTTATGTAGGCAGTTTTGTTTGAAACCCTTTCCTACTCTTTTCCTAAGCTTCCCGAATTTCAATGTAGACATATGAACAAAATTTTCCATTTTGGCTTTTTATCCTTTGAAAAGCATTGCTAACATGGCTATGCAATTTATTAGCCAGTCTGCTCAAACCTACCTATGTTTATCACTTTTTTTACACCAAAGACAGAAATAGCTGTTACTAATCCTGGCCTACAACTCTATAAAATAGAATATACAACAAAATTCACATCTCTTCCTCTTCAAAAGTATTTCCAACAGAATTAAATGCACAATAATTTCCCTTCATATTTCAGCTCCGATTGCTATGGGCTCTGAGGAGATGAGTAGCCAGGCAAACCTCCCTCCTTCCTGGCCCCAGCAACTTGTGAAACTTTCCCTCTATGCTGCAACTACAGTTGGGCATCTGAGAGAGAACAGCAACTTTCAGGAACTGCTGAACTTAACTCCCATCCCAATATCACCTATTCTTTGTGTGTTGCACCTTATTTAGATTTGCCTGTAGGTAGGGAACTGTTAAGCTAATTGCAAGCCACTATAGGAACCTTTCTGCCTAAAGGGAAAATACTTGAAATAAATAGTTTTAGTATTAGACAAAGGAATGAGCTGCATATAGGTTTCAGAGAAATCAAACCAAGCTTTGCTAGATTTGCGCAATCACTTCAACGTACAGCTTGTATTTGTTTCCTAAGAGGCTGAGCTCCGCAAACCAAAAGCGGGATTACTCAGTCAAAGACAAAGGTACAATATAAAAATAGCCATGCCCTCAGACCAAAGGGCTACTTAGCCCTGCATTCTGTTCCTTCAGTAGCCAACAAGATGCGTGCAAGAGGTCCAAAAGCAGGACATGAGTGCAACAGTGCATGATGCACCTATAGCTTGTAATTCCTTCAAGTTACCTGTCGACTTATGGCTGCCCCATTAATTTCACACGGTTTTCTTACAATTCCATTTCATATATCTAGGTTTCTACATGAATTTTCTCCTTGCCATGCTGCTTTTTAATTTCCCTACAGACTCATCTACAAATTTTCTACTAGATGTGCTAGATTTGCACTCCCAAGGAGTTGCTTTAGATATGGTTGTTTATTCCATTAATACATCCTCAGGCACAAATCAAGAAATAGTTTTCTAAGATCTACAGAGACACTCGCTGGAACACCTCAGCAAGCGAGAGTCCAAAAGTGGCAGGCTCAAACCCAGAACCTCAACCAATGGCTGATACCAAATGAGAGACTGCCCCCTGGGCACAAAGAAGACTGGGCGACTTGGAAGGCGCTGAACAGACTGTGCTCCGGCACCACAAGATGCAGAGCCAATCTTAAGAAATGGGGCTACAAAGTGGAATCCACGACATGTGAGTGTGGAGAAGAGCAAACCACTGACCACCTGCTGCAATGCACCCTGAGCTCTGCCACATGTACAATGGAGGACCTTCTTGCAGCAACACCAGAGGCACCCCAAGTGGCCAGATACTGGTCAAAGGACTACCAAGCTTGCAAACTTTGTGTTTTGTCTGTTTGTTTTGTTCTGTTAGAAATGTAATACAATTGTCTGGTTGCCCCTGACATGATAAATAAATAAATAAAATAAGACACATAACTCCGGTATTAATTGTTATCATAGATAAAGAAAATAATAATATCATTAATAATTGCTGTCGCTCCTGCTTGAATTGGATTAATTTGTTGTAAGTAGCCTTCAATCCCACCTTCGGAGAAAGAGAGGACATATATAGTGTCAGAAACGACCTGAAAACTGCAAGTTGATTCTGGTGTGAGAGAACTGGCCATCTACAAGGATGTTGCCCAGGGGACGCCCAGATGTTTTACCATTCATGTGGGACGCTTCTCTCATGCCCCCGCATGGGGAGCTGGAGCTGACAGAGGGAGCTCCTCCACACTCTTCCCAGATTCACAAGGATTTAACCCACTGCGCCACCAGGGGCTCCGGGAGGATATATAAATCCCAGGAATAAGTAAAATAAATCAGTGCCTATTCAGTTTCACTGATTTCAATTTCTGGATTTAAGCAGGTGACCATAAAAAAGAATATTTTTCTGATTTGTTCAAGATCAAACTTAAAATGAGAAAAAAGTAAGATCCGTTATCTTGTTCCAGTTTTTTATCTCAACCCTGAACTACTTATACATGTGTAAAAATAAATAAATTTGTACACCATATTTTCTAAAAAGTTAAGACAATTGTTCTAACAGCATGAAATGTTTGGAACTGAAAGGAACTGAATCACACCTCTGTGGAAATTAAACATGTTTTTGCGTTGAAGACAAAACATGAAAATTACTCACCAACAGTATACCAGCTGGCATCTGTCAATTTACTGATGACAGCCTCTTGAAAGGATCCATCAGGCATCTTGGTTTCAACAATTGCACCAGCCTATAACATAAAAGATTAGACTTCATGTTCTTTTGCATGTAAACACTCTTCCTCAACTTCGTGATACTGCTATATCCCATTTAACAAATTAGGTGTGTTCCTGGCCATGACTTCTTTAGCAACAAAAGTAAGCTGGCACAAATGACATGGAAATAACAGGGATAGGCTCCTACGCTACAAAAAGGAGTTCAAACATGTTTCAACAAACATTTTATTTAAAATTAACAAGATGCACATGTAAAAGAGCCAGACTAGCAAAGCAATTGCTTAAGTAAACAAAAACATTATGAGAATACTTAAAGGCTTCTTTTAAAATATCTTTTAAAAAATCCTTTTACCAGTCTTCACTTTTCTGCTGCTTTTCCAGATGTGGACTTTGTTCCCAAAACATACCAAATCCAAACAAAATTGAAAAATGAGTTATAGGTGGCAGCACATTGTTGGCTAGGAGAAGAATATTTTTGGTAGAAAACTACCAAAAGGCATCAAATTGATACAGAGCTTGGAAACATTGCATTTTATAGCAAAACGATGCACATGCTTAGCACGTTTTTTATTGCTGTAAAATTTGTTGAGATAGATTTGGTACCTTTTAGAAACTAGATCCAAAGATGTGTGCTTTTTAAAAAACAGCTGTTGAGACAGGCTTATCTGTTCTCCCCTTTCCTCTGTTTGTGCATGCTCAAGTAAGGGATTCTGGAGGCAGTTGCTCTCTGCCCTGGTGCACAAGGCTACAGCAGAAGAAGCTGAAGTAGAGTTCCTCCACAGCTCTTGTACTGGACTGTTTACCGTAGACATGCTGCTGTAATCTAACACTAAAAGTCAGTATTCGAGTGCTCCCTCAAGCATCTTCCCAATGCTGAGGTTGCTAAAGAACCTTCCACAGGCTAAAGAGGAAAAACATAATGAGGAAAATGGAAAGACTTTGTAAAAAGACTGAGGCTTTGTTAACTGAGGTGTACCTAGGATAAAAAGGTAAAGGTTTTCCCCTGACATGAAGTCCAGTCATGTCTGACTCTGGCATGTGGTGCTCATCTCCATTTCTAAGCCGAAGAGCCAGAATTGTCCCTAGACACCTGGTCATGTGGCCAGCATCGAGCGCCGTTACCTTCCCACCGGAGCAGTACCTATTGACCTACTCACATTTTGCATGTTTTCGAACTGCTAGGTTGGCAAAGCTGGGGCTGACAGCGGAAGCTCACGCCGCTCCCCAGATTCGAACCTGCAACCTTTCGGTCAACAAGCTCAGCAGCTCAGCGCTTTAACCCACTGTGCCACCAGGGCTCATACCTAGGATACAGGCTTTGATTTACAAAGATTTAATTCTGAAATATTGCTTTTACTCCAACAGGTGACTTAACCTCTCCTATGACTACCTAAATCAGGGGTCCTCAAACTTTTTAAACCGAGGGACAGGTCAAATCCCTCAAACTGTTGGAGGGCCAGATTATAATTTGAAAAAAACATGAATGAGTTCCTTTGCAAATTGCACATATCTTATTTGTAATGCAAAAAAAAACCACTTTAAAACAATACAATTATTAAAATGAAGAACATTTTAAACAAATATAAACGTATTAGCATTTCAATGGGAAGCGTGGGCTGATGAGATAGGATTGTTGTTGTTATTGTGTCCTTTCAAGTCGTTTCAGACTTAGGCTGACTCTGAGTGAGGGCCAGGTAAATGACCATGGAGGGCCGTATCCGGCTACCAGGCCTTAGTTTGAGGACCCCTGACCTAAACCAATGCCTTTGCTTTCAAGAAAAAGGTGTATTGTATGGTCTGCTAGATTTATCAGCCATAGAGCAGCTTGTGCTTTCTTAGTCCATCACTTGTTCTGAATTCATTCAATGAATGCTACACAGGGCTGTCCTATCCAAAGAAAAATGGCAAATGCATCCAAGAAGGCAGTTTACTTCTTCATGCCACAACATTCAGCCCATCTCACAGGAATTAAACTTCAAAAAGTATTCTTTTAGTAGACAATTTTGCAGAAGCAACAGTGAATCATTTGACAGAAACTCCTTCAACTCAAATAATTTTGGCCGCAGCACTTAAAAGACTGTTAATTTCATATAGTGGACAATCTATCACTACATTGGTATCTGTGTTTTCCTGCTAGGTCTTGCTGCAACAGAACCAGAATTGAGGATCATGCCTTCAACGTCCACGTTTTTGAATTTGGAAACTCTGTGTCATATTACGTGTTTTTGAAAGAAATGTGTATAGCATACACACAGTACTGAAATCAATCGCTGTACACCATTTCCAACATTTTTCTTCGTGTGGATAACTCGTTTCTCTATTTCATAGAATCATAGAATTGGAAGAGACCACATGAGCCACCTAGTCTAACCCACTGCTAGGCAGAAAAGCACAATCAAAGTACCCCTGACAAATGGCCATCCAGCCTCTGTTTAAAAGCTTTCAAGGAAGGAGCTTCCACCACACTCCGAGGCAGAGTATCACTGCTGAACAGTCAGGAAGTTATTTCCTGTAATTTAAACCCATTGCTCTGAGTCCTAGTTTCCAGGGCAGCAGAAAACAACCCTGCTCCCTCTTGCTTATGGCATCCTTTCACATGGTTATCACGTCTTCTCTCAACCTTCTCTTCTGCAGGCAAAACATGCCCAGCTCTTTAAGATGCTCCTCACAGGGCATGATTTCCAGACCCTTAATTATTTGGGACTAAACTATCTACAGATTTTCTACTTTATATAACTTTTTAGTTAAAAATTATCCACTGACAATTACAAACAAATGGAAATTCAATAAGACTCAACTAAACCACCAAAGACAGCTTTTAAATATACTGATGTAATTGGAGAAAACATGCTGCTTACATACCCGTAAAGGTCCTTTCACTTGGTCATCTTGCACTAACTGCGTTGAATTATCTTGCTTTAAAGTCACCTAAATAAATTTGAGAGAAATATTGAACAATGTTACAGGTAGGGTAAAAAAAAAAAACAACTTAGGAGATCCAGAGTAGCAATCAGCCAAATGCTACCCATTGGACATTTCCATTTAAGTAGGGAAGGGGGTTATTTCTGGAGGAAATGGCATAAGGGCCTAGAAGAGAAATAGAATCAGGGAACATCATTCCTGACCCTTCTTCCAGTAGCGGAATCCTAGACAGATATACATATTTTCCATCAATAGGAGGAAGCTTTCTGTGCATGGAAGGGCCAGCTGAGATCCAAAACATTCTGGTGAGAACTCTTGTTCAGAAGTGTAGGTCTTACATTGAAAGCACAAAAGACTTTAAGAATTAACATAGAACATAGGCAAGTTGACTGTGTGGGGCATTGATTTCACTCAATAATGCCAACCAGCCACATGAGCCAGCAATAAAAAACAGTTTTGCCTAAGGGGTTATTTTTCTACAGTACAAATATGACAAGATCCAGCCAGCAGATGTTTATACCACAGTAAGAGTACAATCCTATGCCTGTCTGCTCAAACATAACACTGATTTTAACAAAGTTTACTCCCAGACACATATATATTTGATGGAAGTTTGAATCTGTTAGCATTTAAATAATAATAATAATAATAATAATAATAATAATAATAATACTTTATTTATAACCCACCCTATCTCGCTATGGGGACTTTGCAACAGGACTGTAAATTATAAAATAAACTGACATTATGGTTTTACTTACAAGTAAGCTGTTAACTTAGACCAGTGGTTCCCAACCTGTGGTCCGTAGATCATCAGTGGTCCCAAGAACGAAAATAGGGTCTTCGGCCTCACTATTATTACATAGCTGCCTCAAAACCATGCAGCAATGAGAGCGACTATTATAGAGCCACGGTAACAGGGATATTTTTTTGGGGGGGGGGGGGGGAAGAGGCTGACTACCCATGAAAGATTACTACTACAACTTCAGCTCTAGATTATTAAATTAGGTTTTCTGTGAACGAGCGGATGGCGACTACTGGGCGGCATATGTTCTGTATCAGAAACTAGAACTGATGTGGTCTAGCCAATGCAATTTTCTGAATCAGCACCCCAAATAACCAAACCAAATCTAAAACTGACTAAAAACCGATTCGTAACCCCTTTGGTACTTTCTTTCTTGTCATGTTGGGATAGTGGTCCCTGGTCAAAATGGTTCCTGGTCAAAAAAAGGTTGGGAACCACTGACTTAGACCCTTTAAAACTACATTTTCTTATTATCAATGACTGAGCAAATTCCTGCTACACTAGCAACACGGTCTGATAACACAGCAGATTATACCAATTTAATAGTACACTATATTAATGACCCAGAAATTCCAGAACTCCACATTATATTACAAAAAAGTTCTTACTGAGCAAGTTAAAGTCATCCTATACGTAGACCCACGAAAGTTTTATTAAAAAAAAAATCAAAACCAATAGCCTGAAATACCATAAGGCAGCATCTCATGCTCCTCCGCAGCCCATAATAACCCATGTTAGTGTTCAATCTTACCTTAACTTTCACCAGCCTTTTGACACTCTTAATTTTTGCCTCGCAGAAGGCACCCCGGTACTTGGCACTGACATCAGTTCCCACTGTCAGGTAGGCAGGCTCATCTGCTGCCTGAAGAACAGAGACAACAGTAAGTACAAGGATCCATGAACAAAACTGCCAATAAATACAAACCCACAACTAAGTGCATCTTAGGAGTCCATACTTAGCTTTAAAGTTTACAGGATCTCTCAGATAAATGTTAATCAACATCTGCCATTGAGAAGTAGTCATACATAGGGAATGTATGTGTGCAAAAATATCCTGCTATCAAAACTAGTGGAAACATTTCTTTCTTGTCATGAAACAAAAACAGTAGAGTCTCGCTTATTCAACCTTCATTCATCCAACGTTCAGTATTATCCAACATGGTCTGCCTCCCGCCCGGATCCACAGCTGTTTCAATACATTGCGATGTTTTGGTGCTAAATTCGTAAATACAGTAATTACTACACAACGTTACTGTGTATTGAACAGCTTTTTCAGTCAATTTGTTGTAAAACATGATGTTTTGGTGCTTAATTTGTAAAATCATAATGTAATTTGATGTTTAACAGGTTTTTCCTTAATCTCTCCTTACTATCCAACATTTTCGCTTATCCAATGTTCTGCAGGCCCATTTATGTTCGATAAGCGAGACTCTACTGTTCAGCCATTCTCATCTTTACTACACAGGCTAATACCTAATGGTGGCTGTATCCAATCTACAGACATCAAAATGCAAATGCAGATGTGGAAACACAGTGAAAACAATCTTGCAATAATGTGCAAAGTTTAATTCTATGCAAAATGTTTTTGCTGGTGCACTTTAAAAATTATTGGCCACAAAGAAATTCTCCAACAGATGAGGTTTGAGATTGTTTTCTTGCTATGACTATACCTCCTACAAGAACACAGAATATTCTTTTTCACAAAAACATAGACTTTGCATATACTATCTGGAGTAAGGGAAAGGAGATGTACCTTATGCTTAATAGAATGCAGCACTTCCTATTTCTTTTTCTCAAAAAAAACTTCTCTTATTTCTAAATAAGCTGTTTTTCATCTCCAAAATAAATACAAGTATATTCAGTGAAGGTTTTAAGTAAAGGAAGGGATACTGGATTACCAAATGTGAACATTTGTTCAATCAACTGGTGGCAATCCCATACCTTAACACAAAATGTGGATAAGTGGAATCATAGGAACTAATGCATGATCTTACAGTGCAGGCAAATAGTAAAACCAGGCATACAATTCCCCTTCCCTTTCCCAAGGAAAGAAAAACCAAATTTTGACTTGCCTGTCAAAGCAGAAAGTTCAAGAACATAAGAGCATCCCCACCACTAACAACACAGTTGCTGATTTTTGTGTGTTAATTTTTGTGAATAGAAGAAAAGGGAGGGGTGAGGGAAGTACTCAATTTATCTCTGAAAGTTTTCAGACCAAAGGAGCAATAATTTCCAACTGAGTGCGTGCATGTGTATTTTCCATCTACCAGTGTTATTATTTATATCACTACCACAAATATTACAGAGCATCATACTGCAATATAAAAATAACTATTCATCAAAATACCAACATATAAAAAGAACAATTTGTCTTTACAAATCCTCTCCAGCCTCACCCACTTCTATTAGTAAACTGTTTACACTGGGAGTGAGGGAAGATAACAGACTGCTGCAGTTTATGGAAGCTGCAGTCTCAAAACATTGGGTGGAAGATCTACTTTATAGAGCTAGAGTAATTCTATTTTATCTTACTTCGTTTACAGACTGCAATTTTTTAATACAACCATAGGGTTTTAAAAAGTTGGAAAAGAAGTCAAGAGAACAAAACTTTTCACAAGTTTTGATGTCTTCAGTCAAGCACATCACCAACAAAAGGCTAAGATGTTTTCCTCTATGTGCAGATTTCCACATCCATATGTAATAGAGAGAACCTACAGCTCTGTTACTGATCATATTGTTTGCTTGCAGAAGGCCCAAGTTCAATTCTCAACACCAGGCAGCAAATAATGGTAGAGATCTCTATTTGAGACCCTGGAGAGCCACAGTCATGTTAGACAGATATAATAGGCCTTCTTGTCAGTATAGGCATTTGATTGCTCATTCGATTTGGAAACTTTTGAAGCAGATCAGAAAGTGGCAAAAATGTTGAGAAAGTGACAGGTGGAGCATATTTAACCACAAACCTTCAATAAGGTGTTGGATTCTTAACTTTTCAAGAAAACTAAGCACAAAAAATGCACATGAGCTGGCTCATGAAAAGATGGGAAGAAAATGTGTTCGTACATTCCTAAGTTGCATGCATTTACCTTCATCCTGGAAAGTTATTTGAGGGATTCCAGCTCAGAAAACTTCTCTTTTCACTATTGAAGAAAAATCTAGAAGTCAAAGGAAAAATATATGAGTAGATTCTTACAGGAAAGGTGATACGGCACTTGTGAGGAGAATTCACTCACAAAATCTCTGGCTGATTATTAAACACACTCCTCTCTATAGTGTACACAACACACACCCTGTGCATCTCTGAAACACCCACTCCAGGACTAACATGTTATTGAAAGGTTAAAGGAAAGCTCCAGAATGGCTAAACTGGGCTTTTGCAAGCTCTGGATAAAAAGCAGCTGAAGCCATCATCTTCTCTCTCTCTCGTATTCAACTTTGCATCCCTCAGTGTCAATCACTGCCACGGCCCTCTCCCTCTTTGCAACCTGTCAAGTAAAAGAGAAACACTACATGCATGCAGAAGACAGGCATTTCAGAGCAGGGTGGGAATCATGCAGTGCTGGAGTACAGTACTCATACTTCACCACTGGCTATACTGTCCAATGCTGCTGGGATTGCCATCCATTACTGCAGACACGGGCAAACTTTGGTCCTCCAGGTGTTGTGGAATTTAACTCACAGTATTCCTAACAACCGACTGTTGAAGTCCAAAATACCTGGAGGGCTGAAGTTTGCCCATGCCTACATTGCTATCTGGAGACAGCATGATTCCTGTCAATGTTCTAAGGTAAAAGGGAGAGATGTGATCGTGGAACTGAAACAAAATTACAGCCAGCACCTTCAGCCTCCCTATCAAATATCACAAATGCCAGGCCAAACATGCTCTCTGGGTAAGGAAGCTGATTTGTAAAGTGAAGACTAACAGGTCAGTTGCATGTGGACACACCCTCTATCACTATTTACTCAACTGTATACATGTGCAGGCAAAAGTACTTACAATGAGAACTCAGAGATGTGCAGTCCTCTGATTCCCTTCCTTACCAGAGTGCATACCAGTGGGCCCTTCAGTTCACAGCCCACCTCCAACCCCTACACGTTCCTCTTGACAAAACCTGCCCCTTTCCTTTCTAATCCACTTCCCCATATGCTTGTGCTTGCTTCCCTCGCCCCTCGACAAGCAAAAACAAGTTTCACGTGACTTTTTGAGAAACAGAAATCCTCGCCCTGGAGGTTCCTTTTCGCCCCTCATAAGGATGCCTCCTCCAGTCCAGTAATACTACTCTATACATGGAGCTACCTTGGAGAAAAACATATATGAGGTGACAGAGTAGCGAGGAGAGAAAAGTGGTCCATTTGGGAAATATTATCCCCAAAGAAAAGAGTCTGGTGGGTTGAAGTGTGTGTCGACAGCAAAGCACTCTAAAGTCCTGCCTGCCTCATGAATGCATTTATACTGATGAATGAATGCAGTTTGACACCGCTTTTAACTGGCATGGTTCAAAGCTATAGAATTCTGGGAGTTGACCTGAAGTGGAGCCCATCTAGATCAGGCATGGGCCAACTACCGGCTGTTAAGAATTGTGGGAGTTGGAGTACAAAGATCTGGAGGGCCCAAGCTGGCCCATGCCAGCTTCCACTACCTATGCTAGAGAACCTAGAGATTTGTTCTGTTTTGGTCAGACCTCACTTGGAATATAATGCCCAGAACTAGATACAGAATTACAGGTGAATATTCCTACTTAGTTCTGTTTTGGTCAGACCTCACTTGGAATGTAATGCCCAGAACTAGACACAGAATTCCAGGTGAGTATCCCTCTGTGTTCTGTTTTGGTCAGGTCTCACTAGGAATACAATCCCCAGAACTAGACACAGTATTCAAGGCGAGTATTCCTCCTCTGTTCTGTTTTGGTCAGACCTCAGTTGGAAATATAATGCCCGAAACTAGACACAGTATTCCAGGTGAGTTCTGATGCTGCCTAAAATCGCATTGGCCTTTTTAGCTGCTGCATCACACTGTTGACTCATGCTCAAGTTTGTGGCATAGCAAGACACCCAGATCCTTTTCACATAGATTGTTTTCAAGCCAGGTTTTCCCATCATTATCCGTACCTTCCATTTTTATTGCCAAAATGTAATATAGCAACTATAAAATATTATATAATACTATTATTATGAATGGTGTATTAGTACTATGCTAATGATATCATATGCTGTATGTACATATGACTTGTAAGCCGCTCTGAGTCCCCTTCAGGGTGAGAAGGGCGGCATATAAATGTCGTAAATAAATAATACAGTATATCTTTCCCTGTTGAAATTCAGTGTTGTTAGTTTTGTCCCAATTCTCCAATGTCATAAAGGCAGACACGGGCCAACTCGGGCCCTCTGGGTGTTTTGGACTTCAACTCCCACAATTCCTAACAGCCTATCGGCTGTTAGGAATTGTGGGAGTTGGAGTTCAAATCACCCAGAGAACCCGAGTTGGCTTAACAGAGCCTTAGAATCATAGAATCCTAGAGTTGGAAGAGACCTCATGGGCCATCCAGTCCAACCCCCTGCCAAGAAGCAGGAATATTGCATTTGAAGCACCCCTGAAAGATGGCCATCCAGTCTCTGTTTAAAAACCTCCAAAGAAGGAGCCTCCACCACACTCCGGGGCAGAGAGTTCCACTGCTGAACGGCTCTCACAGTCAGGAAGTTCTTCCTCATGTTCAGATGGAATCTCCTTTCTTGAAGTTTGAAGCCATTGTTCCGTGTCCTAGTTTGCAAGGAAGCAGAAAACAAGCTTGCTCCCTCCTCCCTGTGGCTTCCTCTCACATATTTATACATGGCTATCATATCTCCTCTCAGCCTTCTCTTCTTCAAGGTAAACATGCCCAGCTCCTTAAGCTGCTCCTCATAGGGCTTGTTCTCCAGACCCTTGATCCTTTTAGTCACCCTCCTCTGGACACATTCCGGGTTCAATTGTGGTGCCCAGAATTGGAATTAATGCTGTTTGACATCACTTTGACTCAATGCTATGGAATCACGTTGGAGCACTAGCGTTCCGTAGCCATGGCGACTGAAGCGGTGTCAAACAGCGTTAACTCCCGAGTATAGAGGCGAAGGGCTTTGATTCTCTCCTCGAAGTCTTAACTCAGTTTTGGACTCCAACTCCCACAATTCCTAACATCCTATTGGATGTATTAAACCAACTCAGGCTCTCTGGGTGTTTTGGACTGGATGTATTAAGCCGACTCGGGCCCTCTGGGTGTTTTGGACTCCAACTCCCACAATTCCTAACAGTCTGTCGCCTGTATTAAGCCGACTCGGGCCCTCTGGGTGTTTTGGACTCCAACTCCCACAATTCCTAACAGCCTATCGGCTGTATTAAGCCGACTCGGGCCCTCTGGGTGTTCTGGACTCCAACTCCCACAATTCCTACCGGCTGTTAGGAATTGTGGGAGTTGGAGTCCAAAACCCCCAGAGGGCCCAAGTCGGCTTAATACATCCAATAGGATGTTAGGAATTGTGGGATTTGGAATCCAAAACACCCAGAGGGCCCGGGTCGGCTTAATACAGTCGATAGGCTGTTAGGAATTGTGGGAGTTGGAATCCAAAACATTCCTAACAGCCAGCCGACTCGGGCCCTCTGGGTGTTTTGGACTCCAACTCCCACAATCCCTAACAGCCTACCGGCTGTTAGGAATTGTGGGAGTTGGAGTCCAAAATCCCCAGAGGGCCCGAGTCGGCTTAATACATCTAATAGGATGTTAGGAATTGTGGGAGTTGGAGTCCAAAGCACCCAGAGGTCCCCAGTCGGCTCAATACAGCCTTAATGCAGTTTGACATCACTTTGACTCAATGCTATGGAATCACGTTGGAGCCTCGGCGTTCCGTAGCCATGGCGACCGAAGCGGTGTCAAACTGCGTTAATTCCTGAGTGTAGAGGCGAAGGGGTCCGATTGTCTCCTCGAAGTCTCAACTCAGGATAAGTCGCACACAACTTGGGACGACGACACCTTGAGAACACAGAGATAATTGAGATGTTAAGTCAGAGAAGGTTATGAGGGCTAAAAGCGAATCAATCCCACGGTGTGGATGCGGTTCAGGCGAGGAAATAAGGAAAGGCCCCACTTCCACGCTTCGTGAGGGGATTTGGGAGTTTTTCCCCGCCTTCTCTCCTGGCTTCGGGCCCGGTCCCGTTTCCCTCAGAGGTAGGCCGCAAAACTCACCCCGGTCCCCGGTGGGCCACTCTTCCTTCCTCCTTCTTCCCCAACGAAGGGCGACGACGACAGAGGCAGGAGAAGAAGCGGCGGGGGCTGTTCCGCGCGGCTCCGCCTCCCCGCCCGCCCCCTTCCCCCGCAGCCCGCCCTCCTCCCTCCTTCCTGCCTTCCTTCCTCCTTCCCTTCTCTCGCTCTGACTGACTGACTCACCGACTTCCCCCTCAATAACAACGTGAGGAGCAGCGCGGCCTCTCATTGGCCCGCCGACGGCACGTGACGCGCTCGCGCTGGCTTCTCCTCCCCTATTGGCTTCTCCTCCCCTATTCTCCCTCGCTTCTCATTGGCTCCGGCTATCGAGGAGGCGATTGGGCCTCCTCGGTTCTATCGCTCCCGTTTCTATAAGTCTTATTGGCCCGTCTCCCTCCTCCTCTCCCATTGGTGGATTATATTCCCCCTCCCTTCTTGGATTGGCCCAGCGCTACAAAGCCCGCCTCCCTCCAATCGCGAAGGCTTTAAAAGGGAGTGAAGTCAAAGATTCCACACAGAGAAGGCCCCGCCTCTTTCTTCCCGCGACGCGATTGGGCAGGAGCTGAGAACGATGGCGTGAGGCGATTGGCTGGGGAGGAAAAGGGGGCGGGGCTGACTGGAGGTTTGTTTGTGGTGGCGAAGGAAGAATTCGCCCGGCGCCGACTGCGCAAGCGCCGACTTTAGAGCGGCCTGTGGTGGGGATTGCGGCCTCCCTCGGCCGCCATTTTGTGGTCTCCTCAGTCGCGGGCGGAAAAGGCCGCTCCTCAGTCACGGGCGGCGCGGTCTGGCCTCAGGTAATTGCGCTTTCCTTTTATACCCGCCGGGGAGGCGATTCCTAAGTGTAGGGATTCGTTTTTGATTGCGGTTTTGTTGTTTTGTGAGGGAAGCAGGAGGGGGAGGGGACCTCGACGACCGTTACCGGAAGGGGCGGTGCAAACAACCGGAAGTGGGTGTGACGTTAGAGCCGCCATTGTAGGGAGGAGCTTCCCTGTCACTTCCGCTTTCTCCCAAAAAGGGAAAGACGCTTGTCTTGTGGGTCGTTTACTTCCTTCTTAAAAAAAAACAACACATGAAATGAATGAATAACCTAAGAATTAATTTCTGAGAAGGAATATCTTGTTTCTGGATTGATCCCTTCATGGGCACACATCAGCGTCTGGGTTTGTTTATTTTTAAAATATTTATATTTATTATTATTTTATCATAGTTCAGTACATTTGTTATACATTGTTTATTTCACAGCAGATACATATTATTCAATACAACCCATTATTTACTTCCTTATTAAAAATACAACACATGAAATGAATGAATTACCTCAGATTGAATTTCTGAGAAGGAATATCTTGGTTCTGTATTGATTCTTCCCTTCATGAACACACGTCAGCATCTGGGTTTATTTACTTTTTAAAATATTTTTAATTATTTTATCATAGTTCAATACATTTGTTATACATTGTTTAATTTACAGAAGATGCATATTATTCAACTGTCACTCTGGGCCAGAGTGAAGAGAGGGGAGGCCAGGGGACAGCACCATCTTGTCTCCTGCATTTGCCATCCGTTGGGGACCCCTCCCCCCAGCACGAACTGCCGCTCTGGGCCAGAGCAAAGAAAGAGGGGCCAGGGGACAGTTCCACCTTGTCTCCTGTGCTATTCTAATAATATGTTATAATATAATATATTGTATATACATAATATTGTAATGTAATGCAATATAATACTAGTAATTGTTTTTAAATGCGTAATGATTTTGAATTCTGTATATCTAAACTGTTGTAAACCGCTCTGAGTCGCCTAAGGGCTGAGAAGAGCGGTATACAAATAAAGCAAATAAATAAATAAATAATTCAATACAACCTATTATTTATTTAATTACAACATTTATATGCCGCCCTTAATAATAATAATAAACTTTATTTGTACCCCACTACCATAACATATTACATGTATTATCAATAATACATGTAATATAAATGTATTATTATATTATCATATTATTAGTAGTATTATATTGCATTACATTGTTGTTGTTCATTTGTTCAGTCGTCTCCGACTCTTCGTGACCTCATGGACCAGCCCACACCAGAGCTCCCTGTCGGCCGTCACCACCCCCAGCTCCTTCAAGGTCAGTCCAGTCACTTCAAGGATGCCATCCATCCATCTTGCCCTTGGTCGGCCCCTTTTCCTTTTACCTTCCACTTTCCCCAGCATCATTGTCTTCTCCAGGCTTTGCTGTCTCCTCTTCAACTTTGTCTCTAGTATCCTTCCCTCCAATGAGCAGTTGGGCTTTATTTCCTGGAGGAAATAAATGAATGAATTGCCTCAGAATTAATTTCTGAGAAGGAATATCTTGTTTCTGAATTGATTCTTCCCTTCATGGGCACACATCAGTATCTGGGTTTATTTATTTTTAAAATATATTTAATTATTTTAATTCAAAGTGCTGGCTTTAGCCTTTAAAGCCCTAAACGGTTCTGGCCCGACCTACCTGTCCGAACATGTCTCCTCCTATGAACCAGTTAGGACGTTAAGATCATTTGGGGAGGGACTGCTAAATAAATAAAATAAATAAATAAATGCAGGATACAAGGTGGGTTGCTTTGAGTTTTCTGCACGGTACAACCATGTTCGAAAAACATTCTCTCCTGACGTTTCGTCCACATCTATGGCAGGCATCCTCAGAGGTTGTGAGGTCTGTTAGAAATTAGGCAAATGGGATTTATATATCTGTGGAATGTCCAGGGTGGGAGAAAGGACTTTTGTCTGCTGGAGCTAGGTGTGAATGTTGCAATTGGCCACCTGAATTAGCACTGTATGGCTTTGCAGCTTCTAATAAAAGTGTTCTTACCATACATCAAGGAACCACTTGACCACATCGGGAAGCTGATGAAGAAACACAACCTACCAACTATCTACAGACCCACTAAGAAAATCCAACAAATGCTACATTCAGCAAAGGACAAGAGGGATCCTCTCACCTCTGCAGGAGCTTACCGTATACCACCTGGACTTCATATTATTTGAGAATACAGAAATGCTGAACCACTGTAACAATTACCATGTCAGACAGCACAGAGAAGCTACTCAAATCAACAAGCATGTGGACAGTTTCAACAGAAAGGAGGAAACAATGAAAATGAACAAAATTTGGCTACCAGTATTAAAAACTCTAAAATCAGGACAGTAAATAAAGAGCCACACTCAGACGGAGAATTCCAGAGAAGAATCGATCAGGGCCGGCTAACACCCCCTCAGGCAGTAACCGGTCAAGCTTTGAAGCTGCAAGGCTATTCAGTGCTAATCAAGGTGTCCAATTGCAACATTCCCACAAACCTCAAGCAGGCACAAGTTCTTTCTCCCACCCTGAATATTCCACAGATATATAAACACCACTTGCCCAGTTGCCAACAGACCTCACAGCCTCTGAGGATGCCTGCCATAGATGTGGGTAAAACGGTAGGAGAGAATTCTTCTGGAACATGGCCATACAGCTCGGAAAACTCACAGCAACCCAGTGATTCTGGCCATGAAAGCCTTCAACAACAGAGACATATTGGCAGCCAGCACAGGTGCTGTAACAGGTGCTACGCTCCCTGGGTCCAGCACCTGTCAATAACCTTGCTGCAGGTCTCTGAACTAGTATGAGTTTCTAGGCACTTTTCAAGGGCATCCCAAGTAGACATAGCACACATGACGCCTGCACTACACCGTGTAAGACATCCCTCTTGCCCACATCCTACACTAAAGTCAACCCTTACCTCATACACCCTGCATCTTGACTTCCATCCCTCATCATTGTGGTGCCCATAACATGATTTATTTACCCTTCTGTCATGTTTGCCCATACATTCCTCCTGGGACTATTTATCGTTCACTTCTTTGACTCTCCTTCCAGATATGCCATTGCCCATTTCCATCTCTTTAGGAACTCTTGATTTTGCTCACCAAGTTAATAATAATTTTATTTATTACTCACCTCTCCTTATGGCTCAAGGTGGGCTACAAAACAATTAAAATGTATAATCACAGCAAAAACACTACTAATACCCACACTAAAATGTAGCTCCATAAAGTATCTCTATGAAATACACATTAAAACAGACAAAATACAGATTGAACAAAGGACAAGCATTCAAATTCATGTTTAAAGACTGTCTGGGTAGGCCTCCCAGAAGAGACAGGTCTTTGCTTGTGTCTGTCTTAGCTATCAAGAGTTCTACCACAGGTCATTCCACAGCCCTGGGGCAGCCGATATCTTGGTCATTTGCTTGTAATCCATTAGTTTGTCTTTCCAATCTTTCTTAGTTAACACTTTTTCCCCTTTCTGATTCCTAGCAATTATCATTCTTGCTGCTGCAAAACTGTATTAGGCTATTTCTTTATCATTCTGATGGAAGTCTTCCCTAAATAATCCCAGCAAAGACATTCCTGATTTTTTTACCTTATTGCATAACGTTTTGATTCCTTAGTTACTTTACACCAAAATCCTTCTCACCTGATTTGTCTATTTTTGCAATAACTGGTGTTGTATAACTTCTATAAAATATTTTGTATACATTTTCCCTAATTTACTTAAAAAGCCAAAAAAATAAATAAATAGTAAAACGCATGCACAAAACCACATATATACAGTACAGCGCACGTAGTTTTGTGCATGCGTTGTACTGTATATATATATTTTTGCTTTTTAAGTCTCTTCTGCTGTGTTTTTCAGTGTTTTTATGAGTGACGGTCACTTGTTGGCCTGATAGGTGTATTGTGTCCAAATTTGTCCAGTGGTTTTTGAGTTATGTTAATCCCACAAATGAATATTACATTTTTATTTATATAGATAGACCAAACACACATATATTCACAAATACTGTATGCACACACACAAAGCCCATATACACAGACTGGTCCACAGCAACGCGTGGCAGGGACGGCTAGTATGTTCTAAAAGACCTGTGGATTAGCACAACTCTTCAGCTTAAAGTGTGTTTTCTCTTCACGCTTGCAAAGACATCATCTTCTTTCAGCCACAGCTATTTGTTTCTCAGGTTGTTGTCTCGGTTGTCCTCAAATTTTGATGTAAACTTGTTACTCAGAATTAATGATGCCATTTCCACAATAGTACTAAGGGGTAAGCCCTTCTGTTTTACCTTCAGTAAAGCATTCACAATATTGTTCCTACTGACCTCTGGATGTAGAACTTCTAGGATTTTCCAGAAGCCTTTCAAATTCAACATGTTGCGAAATGCAAACACACTACTGGATGGGAACGCCAGTATTTAATTCCTTTCCATAACTGATAAATCCTACAAATGAGGAATAACTATCAGCAAAAAGGGGGAATCACTATGCCTATCAAGTTAACTCCCAAGTATGTACATGTTCTTATAGTTATACTTTTACTGTTGGTAATTACTGGAAGTTTTTAGAGATATGTCAAAAACTCCTGTGAAGCTCCATCAACTAGAATCAATAAGTAGGAATTTATTACAACTAAATCCCATACAGGGAAGACAATATGATCCAAGATGTAAGTGCCTTGTTGCTGCTGTGTGCTTTTAAGTCGTTTTTGACTTATGGTGACCTTTGGGCGGTCATGGGTGAACTTCTGCCCTCCAGATGTTTTGGATTTCAAATCCCAGCAGCTGACTATTAGTAATTGCGGGAGTTGAAGTCCAAAGCACCTGGAGGGCCAAAATTTGCCAATGTCTGCTTAGAGTCACCCTATGTAGTTGTTGTTCCATAAAATATCAGGGATTTATTTGTTGGCAATCCTTTTGGTAAAGGTCCAGAGCTTCTGCAAGCGAGTTCTGCATCCGGAATGTCCACTTAAGAATTCTGTGCCCAAATTTATACTTTCCGCCAGCTTTGGTAATGTGGGGCAGGCTGTGTGGATTGACTGTTGTGGAGCTGATTCAGCTGTGTCTACACCAGGTTTGCGCGACCTGCCGTCCTCCAGGTGTTTTGGACTTCTGCTCCCAGAATTCCTGGACATTGAAACAGCTGGCTAGAGCTTCTGGGAGTTAGAGGCCCAAACACCTGGAGGCCTGATCTACACCCATCTAAGTGATCAGAATCAGACTTGGAAGAGGTTACAAGAGCTGTCCAGTCTAATCCTGCCATGCAGAAACACACAATCGGTCCTCCTGACTGATGACCATGCAGCCTCTGCTTAAAACCACCCAGAGAAGGAGACTCCATCAGAATATCCCATGCTTCAACAGCTCTTGCTGTCAGGAAGTTCTTCCTAAGGTTTAGAATGAATCTCTTTTTCTTTAGCTGGAATCCATTGCTCAATATACTCAGTATCTCTAGAACAGTGGTTTTCGTTGTTCTCAACCTGTGGGTCCCCAGATGTTTTGGCCTTCAACTCCTAGAAATCCCAGCCAGTCTACTAGCTGTTAGGATTTCTGGGAGTTGAAGGCCAAAACATCTGGGGACCCACAGGTTGGGAACAACGAAAAACTGCTCTAGAACAACAAAAAACAACACATACCCCCTCAATGTGATATCCTTTCAGATATTTAAATATGACTATCATGTCCCCTCTCAGTCTTTCTTTCTCCAAGCTAAACATAACCAGCTCCCTAAAATGTTCTTCACGGGGATTCCTGGTTTCTAGACCTTTGATCATTTTGGTCGTCCTTCTCTGGACACCTTCCAGTTTGTCAATATCCTTCTTGAAATGTCAGGCCCAGAACTGGATACAACATTCCAGGATGCAATATCCCCAAAATTACTTTCAGAAAGTGCTTTGTTTGAAATTTATGAGGGAAAACACTCCTGAATCGACTTTTTCCTCAAAAAAAAAAAAAAAGAAAAGAAAAAAAAGGGATGAACTAATTGGCACATTATCACAATTGTTCAGTTCCACCAGAAATAAAACAATTGTGACACATCCTGGGAAGCATGATGTTATTGTTCATGTCCATGTTTTTAGGCACACCCATCATACCATTCTCATGACAAACAAATTGGAATGGGGCGGGGAGATGATGCTCTTCCTTAATGTTAATCCTGATTCTGTCACCTAGGGCTGAAATATTTCCTATTTGTTTAGTGAAGTAACTAA
The DNA here is from genome assembly GCF_037176765.1 of Anolis sagrei. NCBI lineage: Eukaryota > Metazoa > Chordata > Lepidosauria > Squamata > Anolidae > Anolis > Anolis sagrei. The sequence continues at coordinate 334,665,321 of NC_090021.1, forward strand.
CTCTTCAGCCAAGAAAATCTCCAAGTACCACTTGTATACAATCAATAAAGAAAGAAAGCCCACAGTCTTAAAAGGGAAGCTTCATTATAGAATTAATGTTGTTTCTCATCACTTGAATGTCCATGCCTCAGTGCTATGAAATCCTGGGATTTGTGGTTTGGGAAGCCACTAGCCTTTTTTAAAAAAGCTAATGGCTTTGCAAAGGTAAAATTCCCATGATTCCATAACACAGGGCCCAGGCAGTCATGTTAAACTGCATTCATTTTACAGTCCGGATGCACTCTGATAGACATAATGCACATGGAAGAAATTAAGTATTACTTTTCATTATGACTTGAAGTTGAAACACTTCTGGAAGAGTAAGAACTAAATAGGGGGTGGTCCCATGTTATGAGTGATGAACTGTTATTCCCCCAGCCATGATGGCTTTCGAGGAAGGGAGAATATGAGTTGTGAAAACACTAAAGTGCTCCTGAATCATTGAACAATGTCCACAAATTTTGGCTAGCCTTTGTTAGATACAATTTAGTTTTCATTATGCCTGATTTGCATTGGCACCCTCCTTTCTGGAGTCCATTTTGAAACATGCATTGTTCAGAAATGGACTTGGGTGAGTCCTTTATTTAACCAGGATTTCACACACTTCTTGAACAGTGAGCAAAATTGGTATTTGTAATGTTTCTAAGCCCAGCTTACTTCACATATTCCAAAGAGCTGGAAGGAAGATATGGGAACTCAGTTTTCCAAGCGACTTAAAAGGAAACTCTCTTGTTTTCCATCCCCAAGGGCCTAGGGAGAAGGGGTTTATTGCTTTGTCATGGGAAACCAGGGATATAATTAGTGTGAAAGAGGTAACTGCACTTAGTTGTTCATTTCATTCATGTGCTTGCATGTAACAAGGGCAGTGTGCTTGCATGTAATCAGGGCAGTGGGTTTCTAAGTGGGGCAGTCCCACAGGGGAACATAGTGTCCTAAAGCAGGTAGTGCCTGGCCACATTTTACAAGCTCAAAAGTGGGAGGGTTAAATGCACTCTAGGAGATAACTTGAGTCATCACAATTTGTGTGGTTTGGTTGCTTTCCCACCCCATTTGGTGAGTGTTGGCTTTGTTCCTCTAGTGTCCTGGGTTGGTATCCCACTTCTAGGTTTCTGCGCATTACTTTGCATGTCCATGAGGTTCTCTGAGTAAGTAGGAGGTGCTAATCTAGAAAGGTGGGAAATAAGGCAGCATGAAGTAAAAACCTGGAGAGCCAAGCTCAGAAATCATGACAAATTGCTGTTGGGGTTTATTTCAGTTTACTAACACTTTATATCTCTTATTTCAGCTGTTTACGACTTCAGAACTCACCCTAAAATGGGATTTAAGCGACATGGTCCTTGGGGCAGTGACAAGCAAAATTGAGCAGTGATGAAGTACTTTGTGAAGAATCCTGTGACATCAAATTACTTACAAAGAACAAGAATTTCACAGTTCCAAAACAGGGAAATAGACCTCACAAAGAATAATCTTCACATATATGGTTCTGTGGACAGCTGAATGAAAGCAATAACATCCTGTATGTTGAAAGAGTTGACAAGATGGTTGTAGATCCTGATTGCAGTGGGGGTTCAGAAATCATGTGAGTTAAAGTCAGTATGATACCAGTTTAACATTCTTGGAGTCATGATGGGAGGAATCTGAACTACAATGTATGTATGGACACATTAGATAGCCCAGACTATCAATTTTAGATACTATGAGGATGAAATAAATTTGTCCAAGTGCACCTATGAGGGGTGTTCTTTAAATATTTCCCCTGACCCACTTCTATTTATTACAGGAGGCTGAAACTGCACATGTGTAATTATACAAGTCTCCATAGGTTACATGCCAGTTAACAACTCAGAACTGATAACAGTCTTGATTTTACAGGGGTGGAAGTGGTGTGAGGTTTGATAATGGATCCAGTAGAATACAGAGCAGTCATCAGGTTCCTTTACTTGAAACGCCGCACCCCAATGGAGACATTCGATGAGATGAAAGAAGTTTATGGTGATGATTCCCCATCATATGATGTAGTCAAGAACTGGCATCGTCAATTCAAATGTGGTCGGACGTCGGTGCAAACAGCTCCAATTCCAGGGCGTCCTCACTCTGCTATTGATGAACACACCATCCAGCAAGTGGAGGTTGCCATTTTGGAAAATCGCCGTGTAACCATTCGCCACCTAGCTCAAAATGTCAAGATTAGTGTGGGGTCTGTGGAAAAAATCATCCAAGATCATCTTCACATGCATAAGGTATCTGCTTGCTGGGTCCCCCGGCTGCTCACACCTTTCCAGAGGCAGGAACGAGTTGAATGCTCTCAGGCTCTATTGACGATGTGCCGTGGAAACCAGGAGGACTTTTTCAACAGACTGATCACACAGGATGAAAGCTGGGTCCACTATGATCTTGAGACTGAAGGCCAGTCGATTCAGTGGAAGCCTGACTCGCCGCCTCCAAAGAAGGCACGTGCCCAACTCTCGGCAGGCAAGGTCATGCTCACAGTATTTTGGGATCAGCATGGAGTAGTATTGATGGATTTCCTACCAGAGGGTACCATGATCACTGGGGCATACTATGCTTCACTGCTGCGGAAATTGCGGGAGGCCATCAAAACCAAGAGACATGGCATGCTCACCAAAGGTGTCCGCCTTCTGCAAAACAATGCACCAGTTCAAAACTCACCTGTTGCCCAAATGGAAGCATGCTCTTCTGGCTTTGAAATTCTACCACATCCCCCTTATTCACCTGACCTCACACCATCAAACATCCATCTATTTCCAGCAATGAAATTATTTTTGAAGGGCAAGCATTTTTCAGATGATGAGGCTCTGATTTCCGAAGTCACAATGTGGCTTTTGGAGCAACCTGTTGACTTTTACAAGCGAGGTGTTTACAGTTGCTTAAAAAGATGGGAGAAGTGTGTATCCCTAGGTGGCACCTATGTAGAGAAGGACTAATAACTGCCAGCTTTCATTGCTCTCAGTCCACAGGAAGTGGGTCAGGGGAAATCTTCAATGAACGCCACTCGTAAGTCACCTATTGACTTATAGTTACTCCATAAATCACATCAGATATCCTTAGGCAATGAACACTCAGAGGTGGTTCTACCACTTCCTTCTGAAATATAGCCTACAGAATCTGGTATCAGTGGTCTCCCGTCAAAGGACTAAGCAGAGCTGACATTGCTTAGCTTCCAAGATCAGACAGGATCCAAGTAGCAATGAAGATTTGGCCACAGTGCTGCAAGTAGAAACCGCTCTGTGGGAGTGGAAGTGAGGAATGACATCCTTGTAGAAATGTCATTCCTTGAAAATGATGATCTAATTATGATTCATTGTGACTAAATAAGCTTAATCGTGTAAGGATATAGCTGTGGTAGTGGTTCATTGAAGCATTAAATTGCTTACTAAACAAAAGAAGACATGTTCTAACTTGCACTTTCCTATAGCAGCCCATTTTCAAGGATAAACCATTTAGATGGCAGTATCCCTTATGATGAAGAAATTGTCTCTACCGTGAAAATTAAGTCCTAACTTTTAGTTTGGAATCCAGGTAGTTTGTTTTTGTTTTGATCTTGTTTTGGAGGAATGCTTGTATTGTATCCATTTATACCAAATAAAAAGAAATGCACCTACAAACTGATGGTAGATACTATGTTTCAAATGTTTCCTAATTTTTAATAGAACTCTTGAACAATTAAGGTGTGCTTTGGTGAAATTAATTGTTTTAGCTGGTCTTTGTACAGATGTTTATACATCTGAGAATCAAAGGGGGGAGAAAAATGAGTGGAAATGAGTTTTCGCTTTGCATTTTGTCCCAGATTTGAATTTAAATGAGCTGTATGACCATGGTTTTCAGAGTACTACCTGAGGTTCTAACCCTGTCACATGTAATTTTAGGCTTGGTTGTTATCTTGGACCATCAGATGCCTGTGTTTTGTGGCAAATCATAGTGGTTTTATAGACTTGGTAGATCTGAGTTCTAGTCTATACTGATAACATATACCTTTTGTCAGTCACTCTTTTCCAGTCTCTTTCCTGCTTCTTGGCAGGGGGTTGGACTGGATGGCCCATGAGGTCTCTTCCAACTCTGTGATTCTATGACCTTCCTCATAGGGTTATTCCGAGTATGTAGCACTTTTCCTTTTCAACAAGGTCTTACCGTTTTCAGTAAATCTTGCCTTTTATCTGAAAATCGTTAGTTATTCTGGGACTGGTTCTTCACATCAGGTTTACTCAATGCCTCTGGTTTCTTCTGCTTGAATACTCCTTTTATATTTACTTTTGATATTTCCTTTCCGTAACAAACTATCATCTAAAAAATAGCCACAGTGGTGCAATGAGTTAAACATTTGTGTCGACTTGCACTGCCAACCTGAAGGTTGGTGGCTTAAATCCACGAGATGGAGTGAGCTCCCATCTGTCAGCTCCAGCTTGCAGGACATGAGAGAATCCTCCCACATCCAAGTGTCTCCTGGGCAACATCTCTGCAGACGGTCAATTCTCTCACACCAGAAGCGACTTGAGAAACTGGAAGTTGCTTCTCACATGATAAAAAATGATTAAGCTTCTTGTTTCTCATTTCAGATTTCTGCTACTGCCAGACTAGCACTTTCTTCCCTAGCTCCATACAGCCAGAACTGGTTAAAATAATGAATACATTACTGTCAGAGCCTTTCCATGTCTTAATAATGGCATTTAGGGTTGTCTTCTGTTGGCAGACTTAGATGAGACAGTAAGCTTAGTGAGAGTCAAAATATTTAACAGGACAGGAATGTGCAGTTTAATTCTGCCTGTTGGAATCCTCTGTTTTCACTGTTATCCTTCTGCACTTTGTTGATGATGTCTTCTGTGTAATATCTTAGAGGCAGGCATTCTCATTGGTTTCAAGAAATACATAATGGGAATTCTCACAATGTAATTTTCTTTTACTCTTTCACTTTTATTTAAAACCCTATGAAATCCTGGAGTCGCCATAGGTTGACTGACTTGAAGGGACATATACCTTTAGTTGTTATACCATCTGGAAAAATAACAGTTCAGTACTGTCAGTTCACGTAGTTTAGGGGAAACCCAGGGTTTGCAGAAGTAGGAAAACAGCTTAGTGGAAAATCCTAGGACTTGGGCAGGTTCAAAGCAGACTGAAGATGATCTTTTGACAGTAGGAATGGCGGGGGGGGGGGGGGGGGAGTGAAAACTCGTTCCTGTAAAGAAACGGGAACTCTCCACAATGTAGCCTTTGTTGCTATCTTCCAACTCATTCAAGATCAGAAGAAATAGCCAGAAGTGTCTGCAAGTACTAATCTGAGTGACACCTTTGCTGTGCAACAGAATGGAACAAGCACACCATAGCTCTCAGCTACTGAGGGAAAAGATCCCAGTCCAAAGAAAATCCAGTTATAAAGAAATATTCATGGCAGTCAAAGGTCTGAATCTTCTGTGGCATTGCTTTGTGAGGTTGGGAATGCTTTGTATTCTTAAATGCATTCCTCATAATTTTTTCTAGAGCATCTGAACTTTGTGGATAATTGTAAAAACATGTCTTAATACAATCCTGGACAATTACAAAAAATTAAGCAGGACTGAGCCTAGTTTATGCTTAGATGGAAAACCTCCAGTAGGGTTAAGAAAGAATCCTGTCAGAAACATTGGAAAGTCACTAACAGATCTGACAGTATTAAGGTATGCTGACCAATAGCCTGGTTTAGTGTAAGGCAAGCTGCTCCATCCCCCTTGAAGAGTTAGCAAGCTTGTTTTCTGCTGCCCTGGAGACTAGGATACAGAGCAATGGCTTCAAACTACAGGAAAGGCCATTCCATCTGAACATGAAGAACTTCCTAACAGTGAGAGCTGTTCACCACTAAAACATTCTGTCCTGTAGTGTGGTGGAGGCTCCTTTGATTTTAAACAGTGGCTGGATGACCATCTGTTGGTGATACTTTGAATGTGATTTTCCTGCTTGGCACAATGGGGTTGAACTGAATGGCCCAAGAGGTCTCTTCCAACTGAATGATTATATGATTCAACTGGGTATCCTTCCATGCAATGGTGGAAAATATTCAGTTGTGAATCAACACTTTTTGTCTAGTTTCAACTGTCAGGTAAAACTTAAAGCAGCCACGGAATACACTACTTTGTGATGTTGTGTGCCTCCTAGTGATTTATGAGTTATTTAAAACCTACCATGAGATTTTCTTGCAAAAATCATAGATTGTTCAAGGACACCCAGTGACTTTCTATGACCAAACAAGGACTCTTTGCAATTACCAAGTCAAAATACAAAATAACAAAGCTATTCTGCTTTGTAGTTGAAACTGGCCTGTGCTTGATGATTCTCATTTACCTTGAGCAACTGTTTGTCATTGTACAGCTGTCACAAGTTACCAGAATATGACTTTTTTTAGTAAAGAGCATGCCTATTGTTGGAATGGGCCTTTTGGGATCAATATTAGGAGAAAATTGTGGGTGTTTTTGTTTTTTTTGCTGAAATGTAACGAGAAACTACACATCTTGCATAGCAAATTTATTTTGCTACAGACAAAGTGAAATAACCTGGTTTCTTCGTTCAAACAGCATTTCCCAGTATGGAAGAAATGCCAAACTGGGAAAGTAAAAAATCTGCCATCTCAATCTTCTCATAATTATGAAGGGACTACCTCTCCATCCCCCCTGAATCGTGGGCATTATATTTGGTTTATACACTCCTGCAGCGGTATGGTTCCTGAATCGCATGATGTGTGGGAACTATGTAAAATGATTGTCACATGGATCTACCCAGATGTATACATTTTTCATTCTTCTCCCTCCCCATATTGCACATGTGTGCATATAGGAGTGATGAGGGCCCAAGCAACAGGGAAGTGGAAGCCACAATGCTCTTGAAATTCATTGGCTGCCAAGCTGTCTTGACTCAAGACAAACCTGACATTTAGTATTCTACAAAACCACTTTTAGCAACTACAGGTGCACAGCTTCTTTTCTCCTTTAACAGCACAAGTAAGCTTATGCAAGACATACTTTGGCTTATAAGAGCCTACTTACATGTTTGCTCCATAAATTCAAAACGTGGTTTTCTGCATCTCTACAGATAAATGCTGTTCTTGAATGACTACTTTTCTTGCTAAATGATGGCAAGTAGAGACAGGCATTCTTTTTTACAATTTATGAAGTTCAAATGGTGGCACACATTTTATAGGAGTACTTTTTTACTTTTGGTTTTCAGTCTAGAATCTAGATGCTAACAGGACTCACTGAGTAATTTGCTCTTCCAAGTTGTGGAAACTACTCAGCTTTTCTATTACATAGAAACAAACAGGATGTAGAGTTTTGCATTGCTAGTTTAACATAATATCCTGGAATTATGTGTCTGAAATTATGACAAGCTGTAGCTTCTTGGTTTTTTAATCACATCCATACATCAGTTTGCTCTCAACAGAATGTGGCTATTAATATAGCATGAGCCCCAGAGAAGAGGAAAGCAACCCTTCCAAAACCTGGAGTAGTGGTTTTGTGTAATAAGGACTCAACCGAGATGATGCAGTTCTTAAATTGCTTGTACGACTGAATACATATGTGTAGGCTGCTATCATACCAGCCTTTTTGCCTTTGTTTTACTCTTTGGTACAATAATACTCAAATCAAAAGCATAATTGGAAAAATGTTTAGTGCAAGTTGGTCACTCAAAATATTCTTCCAGGACATACATAAAGGGAAATACATTAAATCTCGTGTTAAAAGTAAGCACATGTTACATGTTTTCATCATCTGATTCATCCTCTTCTTTCAGAGATTCCTGTCAAAAAATAATAATAGAAGATCAGGTTTTACTGCTTACTAAGTACAAACAATGTGTAGCAAATTAAAAAACTGCTCTTCACAATCTCTGGAGTGAAAGCTTGATGGTTTACAGAAGCTTAGACTACAACAGACTAAAAGCCACTATGCTTGCCTCCAACTGGTACACAAATTTCTCATTTCTGTAGCAGGTGTTTTTAAAAAACTAGCATCAGACAAGCCAAACTAAATCTTGTAAGATCGTTACTGGATCTTTCATAGGCCAGCATGGCTGCCTTTGCTTTCTGAATTATGCCAGACGCCTTGACATTATGAAGAAACTACTTGGAGCCACTCCAATTCTGGGTACTCACTGCCATCTACTCCGGAGTTCCACTATTTACCTTAGCATATTTCTCGGCTTCTTCCTTAATGTCTTTTGGTACAACTTCGTGTTTTCCTTTAGTTACTGTGAATTAAAAAAAAAAAAGATTTTGAGGATATCATCAAAGGATAGTAAAACACTACATTAGTTTGTATGTCAGGCTGACGAATTGCTTTCATTTTGCATTGAACTTTGATTTCAAGATTACTTGACTAAAGATTAGTTCTACACGGACATAGTACAAACTCAGGTGATATATTCCAAGACACATAATACCCTGGACACATGAAACTATGGATAATAGCAAACCTTATATTTTTACTATACATAAGGGGCCAGAAACATACCATTGAATTTGGAAGACCTAGAGAGGCCCACAAAGATTTCTGGGGGCAAAAATTTGGAATGTAGTGAGACTGCAATGTGGAAACAAGTCTTCAGAAGGGTCTTGTCATTGCCGCCTGAGGCGAAGAGAGCATGACCAAGCCACACAGTCCCCACAGCTAAATGGAGTCAAGTCCTGATCTCATTGAGTTCTAATCCCATTCTCAAACTACTACACCTCACTGGTTCTTGTAAAAGTTTTCCCCTGGCAGTTGTGTCTGACTCTGGGGGTTGGTGCTCATTTCCATCTCTAAGCCGAAGAGCCGGCGTTGTCCGTAAATACCTCCAAGGTCATGTGGTTGGCATGACTGCACGGAGTGCCGTAACCTTCCCGCTGGAGCAGTACCTATTGATCTCGTGTTTTCAAACTGCTAGGTTGGCAGAAGCTGGCCTAACAGCAGGAGCTCACCCCAATCCCTGGAATAGAACCTGTGACTTTTTGGTCAGCAAGTTCAGCAGCTAGGCGGTTTAACCCAGAAATGTTTAAATACATAACTGTTATCATTACTATATAATGTGAGGATTTTCTTAAAAGAGCAAATGTCAAAAAAGAAAGTCTGAGTGATACATTACTTTCTCCAACCCAACTGAGTTCCAATTCGAAAGCTTTGTCTTTTACTTCATCATGGACTATGTAGATTCTAGAAACAAAATAGAACAAGAAAAGCAAGATCCTGAGTTTTGGGAAAGGAAGGAAGCACTTGTAAAGTAACTTTGCATGTTTATAAAACAGGCAGTTCTCAGCAGTAGAGCAAGAATAGGGCTCCACAGCCACATGCGGACCCACAAGGAAACCCATGATGGAAGACCATCTTACTCGTCCAACGAGGGATCGCCTAAGTAAGTAAGTCTCAGCAGTATTAAACATAATTAGAACTCATAATAAACTACAGTTCTCACATGCATACCCCAAATATGAAGTTATAGTTATGGAACACAATCTTTAATTGAACGCGATTCTGGATCTAAAAGGGAAAGTCCAATTCACCTTGCAGAATCACCAACCAAGCAAGAGTTAAAGGGATTAATTCATAACTTTTTAGCATTGTAGGACAAGTTGTGTGAGATGGCTTGGGTTAAAGTTTCTTCAATCTCTTCTTCAAACTCTTGCTTGGGTTAAAGTTTCTTCAATCAAAAGCTCATGTGCAACAATTTAGGCATGAATGATGCTCAAGGGGAAAAAAACTTACATTTTTGCAACTTCTTTAACAACATCACGACAAGTCATGTCTTTCATCTGTGGATATATTTGAGTATTTAATTATATGGAAGGAAAGATGTGAAAGAATTATACTGTATTATAATTACAGATGCAGCCATCAAAATGGTATTAGCTCATTGAAATATCTATTTATTTGCTGCTTACATTAATCGCGTCCTGCTTCTGACAGTGATTTGTCAGTAAAACTTTAGATAACCTCTACTCAGAGAAAGTTCAATTTGACACAAATTGTAAACTAATTTCCATTTAACCATTTCTAGTTTTTTTAGGAGAACAACCACATTGTAAATTATAGTTATTCTGAAGTGCAATTAGTGAAAATATAAGTGTTTCATGAACTGTCAAGTGGAGGAAGAAGGAGTGCAAAATTTACACTTCTGAAAATTATAATATGAAATAAAATCTAAAATTTAGTGTTATGAATCAGCGTAAGCATAATTAGGATGTTCCTCATCCACTAAAGACAAAGGAAAATCTTGTTTAATATTTTCCACTTTTTTAGCCCACCAACGGGGCAGAATGCGTCAGCCAGTTTCACAGGAAAATCTCTTGACAAATGCAATCTTGATCTGGAGGGAAAATTCAGCTTATTTTAACATTTCACCCAAATGGTGAGTTGGAGAGAGAAAGCCCTCTCCATCTCTATTAAGAAATGCATTAAATGATTCTGGTGGCGGAATATATTTTCTCTCCGCCATATTCTCTACTAAAGAAAGGCAGGAGACAGGCAGCCATTACAGACCGCAAAGTGACAACTTTGCATGGATATAAATGCATGTACAGGCAGCATAAGTAAAATTGGGAATGGGTGGAGGACCTTCCTACTGGAAACTAGCATTCTGCTGACAGAATAAGAGTTCTAGATAGCCAACAAATTCTGCAATTTCCTGTGAGCATTTGTTTCAGAGGTCCCTCAGCACTGTGGGCTATTTGCTTCAAAGCCAGGCAACAAGAAATTGAGCCTAAAACAATCTGTACCAGATTACAGGTTTACCTGGAGCTTTTCGATTTCTGTCTTTGCAGCCTGCCGTGCTTTTCCAATGGCACATCCCCAGTAACCCTGTAAAAGCAACAGTTTACCATGACTTTTTGAGAAATGGAAGGCAGGGTTTTAAGAACATGCTTTAATGAAGTATCACATACCAATATAGAAATATACAAAAGTGAACTAGGAGTTCAGACAGTGGTTTCTGAAATCAAAAAGTGGTGCTGGAGCTGCGCATTCTTGGTTTGGGACTGGCCTATTCATTACCAGAGACCAGCTCTCTCTCCTATTACACATTACAAACGGGCTGTATCCCGTCATGCAGGTATTATTCCTTCTGGCCCTCGAAAGCACTGCTTGTTCAAAAGGAGTAGGCTAGAAATAAAACAACTAGGTCAAGACAGACTATCAACTGGCCCTTGATCAGCTTGATCATTATCACCCAGTATTTTCATAGTAAAGACTTGCAATGAGGACAAGGCCTCAATAAACCAGCTTTATGCTGATTCCACTAGCATTTTCATTTTGTATGAGGGAAATGAGTGGTGGATGGCATCACATCAGCAACCACAGCTCTCCTGTTCCTTTTTACAAAAATGCTTTAAAAATAATGCAGTTGCTTTTATAATTTGGTGGGAGGGGGAGAAGAAGAGAAGACAAAACTGCAGTCATTAATTACAATGAACACAACTTTTCCAGCCAGTGCGGCTGAAGGAAAAGTTATTTCATGTGGGGCAAGAGGTGGAATCTCTGGATTTCCCTGTACTTTATAGGGGCAGTAGCTGCAAATGCAGAGTGTAGGCAGCTAACTTCCCTGATAAAGTAGTCTAAATTTATCTACTGGCAGAATCTTAAATAAGTCTTCTGCTTTTGCTGGCAGTGTGTTTCAACTTCTGCCATCATGCTCCAACCTTGCAAAACCTCAACTTCCATCAATGCCTCATTTTCTCTCTCATCCTAATCCCAACACTCCATAGTTTCAAATAGAAACTTTGGTCTTTTTCATATTACACATGTATAAGCACCTTGCTACTGCCATGGCTATATCCCATCAAGCCTCTTTAGCACAAAATTGTAAATGCCTCATCAGAACTTCAACTACTTCCTCCCTGGAGTCCTATTTCCCTTTGAAATGAGACCCTGCCTTTTAAGAAACATTACTCAACAAGACCAAGCAACTGGTATAAATCTCATCTTGACAAGAACATCATGATTACTACTGTCAGCTATTTGTAACCGTAGGTTATTTAGTAAACTCCTTTTAATGCTTTCCAAAAAGCAAACACAAGGATTATCTTTTTTTTTCAATAACAGAAGACTCTGGGTGACAATACTGCAAACAAAAGTGAAAGCATTCTACAACAATGATCTTAAACATGATCTGGAAGGATAGGAATTGGAGAAATTGACCTGTTTCCTTACACCCAACACATTGCTTTCTAATGAACTGGAATCTCTGGATAGAATAGGTAAGTAGGATATTTAAAGATTGGTCTGTAACATTGTTTATTGATGAAAAACCATCGATAGAAAGAAGAACAATGTGAAGACAAACGTCTGACAACAAAATTATTATTTGTTTACTATAATTTCCCCCTCTTCTTTCTTATGCTACATTGTTGATTCAGATAACAAAGGTAAAGGATGATAATAAAGGTAAAGGATTCCCCTTGACATTAAGTTGGCTCCTGCCAACAAACAAATGTGAGTAGATCAATAGGTACTGCTTTCAAAGAAAAAGTCACTCCAAGCAATCTTGCCGGCCACACAACCAGAAGAAGACAACGCAGGCTCCTCGGCTTGAATATGGAGAAAGCACTACCCCAGAGCCAGAGATAAGGACCACCTCCAGAAGCCGGAAATGAAAGAACTCTCTGCCTTTGCTTGTGTTTTTGTGTCTCATTGTATATGATTGTAAAGGCATTGAATGTTTGCCAGAAACTTTGCAGCAGTAGATAATGCCATTGTGAAACATGTGTCTAACATTTTTTTACTAGCTTCCATACACATACGAGAAGTTTTGTGGAAGTCTCAATATAAAAATCGTCAAAAAACACTCACATATGAAACACCTGAAGGATCAATCATGTACAACTGGGCACCGTCATCGTCATCATAGGAACCCAACATGAAGCTGGAAAAGGCAAGGAATCTTGTTAGGACAAGACCTGCCAATTATAGAGAATTCTGACAGAAGTTTGACCTCATGAAAATAAAAAATGTCAAAATAATTTCTGATTGTTTCACTGAAGTTGAGCCACAGCCAGCAATCATTATATTTTATTCTAAATATAACCCTTGTTGAGAAAGGCAAGACAGCAATTTCATAAGTGACAGTGAACCATAATGTTTAGTTGAGGCAGGCACCTATCTCAACCAGACAATTTGTTTAAGAGTTCTGCTACACTTGTGTTATTGATCAAAAATGTAAGCTTTTAGCACATTTAAAATTACAAAGGAAGGAAGAAAAAAGTCTAGGGTATTGTTCTTCCAAATACAAATCCAGGAATGTGTTAAAGGAATTTGAGAGCATCTATCTTCAAAATACTGCACATACATATTCACACCCCCTTGAGTTGAATAACTTCTACAGTTGCACCCTAAGGGCAACGAAGCTGTATACTTATCCTGTACTCAGTAGCAAACTGTGGAAACACTGAATTGCTGAGGATATTACTTGTGACATGCCTCAAATATCATTCTGTTCAACTCAGAGGAAATACCTCTATTCGCCTTGAAGAAAGCTATATAAAAACATAACTGGCAGGATATTTTCTGTAGCAAATTTTCTGAGGGTCATCAAACTTCTCCACCCCAGGTGTACTTCTGGTGCTATCTTCCTTCCCTTTTCACTTAAGCACTCTTGGGTTCTTTAAACCTGGTATTTTATATACAACTGTTTACTGTCTTAGGAAGTTATTATATGCCTTGAACCATTGCTCACAGGATGTTAATAATTGGAATAAATTGAATAGAAGTTCCTACCTGCAGCCGAAAGGTCTAACAGCACTGTATAGTGTGTAGGCATGTACATACATAGCCACTCTGTCTGCAAGATGCTATGGGGGAAGAGAGGATGAATTTTAGAGCATGGGAAATAATCACTCCTTCATTTAAATCAAAGCTTTTTGTGCCAAAGAAACTAACGTAATCTACAACCATGTTTCCATTTCACACTAAGCCATGGTTCATCGTTTATCCAACCAGGAACAAGTTAGCCTCATGCTTGCCCTTTCCTTTTGCCCCAAGCGCAAACAAGGAGAATTTCAGAGATTCTTAGTTGACTTCTTTACTGTGCTGCCTAGAATGACAGGCAACGTTTAATCCCAATTACGGTATGGTTGATTTAAAACAAGGAAGTTCAGATCACAGCATATGAACCAGGTTTGCTTGAATATGAACCAGGTTTGCTTGAATTAGCCACAGTTAGTATTAACCACAAGTCCTGAAACAATTGCTAACTAAAAGTGGAAATGAATTTCCCAAATATTACACAGACCAGTCAACCAAAACAAATTTCTTAGTGTCTTGGTTTTTAGATCTATTCCTGAGGTTACTTTGGGCACCGAGTCAGAAAATTGCATTGGATAGACTTCATCAGCTCTAGTTTCTTCAATATGGTTATGATTCTCTGTGGCAGTGGTTCTCAACCTGGGGTCCCCAGATTTTTTTTGCCTACAACTCCCAAAAATCCCAGCCAGTTTACCAGCTGTTAGTATTTCTGGGAGTTGAAGGCCAAAAACATCTGGGGACCCCAGGTTGAGAACCACTGCTCTATGGGCTGGCAGATGAATATGGCATATGTTCTGTATCTCAAAAACGAAAGTCGATATGTGAAAACTGGTGCCATTTCGGGAATCAGCAGATCAAACAGATCTAACATTTGTGACACCAAAATGTGTGTTGGCCAGTGATATTCGTTGTTGAAGGAAATGGAAGGTGGGACCATTCAAGATAAGCTAGCACTATGTGCCAATAATGGCATTTGTGTTTCAGAAGCTATATAAACATTAAAAAACTTACTTTCAGTGGTATATTGTAACCATAGTTGGATCTGAAGTTGGAAGCTTCTTCCCTTGCTATGTCAGCCAAAGACCGAGCATCAGCCAGAAGTCCTGCTACGGCCTGAAAAAAGGATCATCATCTCAGAATGAACTCAACTTTCTCATTTGAAACTCAACACATCACCATCCAAGTCTTGTTCTAGTATTATCATTTACATCAGGAACGTGCTTAATAGTCACATGTTCCTAGAACCGGTCAAACAAGCATTTCCACCCCCACAAGTTGAGGCCAGAAATACTTCCTGATTACAAGCTGAAAGTCACAACTTGCTTATCCAAGAGGATTTTTAACAAATGGATCATCACTATTTAAACGTAGCAATGTGCAACATTCTCAACACCGACTCACCATTCCAACATGTCGATCAACATTAAAGAGACGTTTATTGGACCCTTCTTCATAAAGTTTGGATAACACTAGTTTTTCCACTCCAAAGACTACACCATCTTTACACCGAATCCCAATTGCTGTACTGAAAAGAAGTCAGAGCAGAGTAATCAACTCACTGTGTTTACTTGATAGAATGTGTCCAACCTAAAAATGCTCTAGAAACTAAAACACAAACATTATTGGACCACTAAGAATATGTATTGACATATGCTGATCCCAGGATTTTTTAAGCATTTTTAGGCAACGAATCCTCAAAGGTAGTTTCATCAGTTCCATTCTCTAAAGCAGTGGTTCTGAACCTGTGGGTCCCCAGATGTTTTGGCCTTCAACTCCCAGAAATCCCAACAGCTAGTAAAATGACTGGGATTTCTGGGACCTACAGGCTGAAAACCACTGCTCTGAAGTATAGTAGGAAATAAACAACACTTCACTGAAAATCTTAGACAGCAGGTCCACCTATACAGAAAGCTGGTTTCCACAATGATCAACCAATAGGGGCTTGCAAATCCATTCTATTTTTGTTCTGAATTTTGGATGGCCCCCATTATGTTTTGGAAAAAATTCCGGGAGATTTTAATTCACAATTCGGAACCCTGTGTTCAGTTTCCGTTTGGGAAGAATCTACCCAAAAACACAAAATGAAATCAGAACAGAATTTTGTGCCATTTTACACACCCCTATCAATTAATATATCTGTTGCTACAATCAAAGGAAGCATGCAAAAGTGAACAAATGAAACACTATTTTCTAAATATTTGATATAATTTATGTTTACAATTTCAGTACTTTAAAAAAGCTTTCTGATGTCATGAAAATAACAGCTAACTATAACTTCTTACAATTTTTAATGGAATTATACATAATCCGAATGAAAACATTCTCATCCTGAGGATTTTGGACTCTGCTTCACTGTTATGAATCAGTAAGACTAGATTCAATTTTGAAATAGAATAAATGAAGTTAATCTTAGTAGACATTCATTCCCCAAGTCACAAATTTACACCTGGCACAGGCAGTCTCAGAGTTACCAACATCCGACGTGAAACAACTCATAGTTAAGAACCAGGATGAGACAACATGAAGTGAGAGAAATCTACCCTTCGGAAGGGAAATTCATTCCTGGAGGAGTTATTATGGGGGAAGGTGTCTCCACTGAATGATAATAATATAATAAATTTATTCTTATACCCCGCCACCATCTCCCCGAAGGACTCAGAGCAGCTTACATATGGGACAGAAAGTCCAACAGACAAAAAAGCAAAGCCATCCATTAAAATAAAAACACCACTAAAATAGGAGCATCGTAAAATACAACAATCCAGATAAAACACAATTAAACATAAGAAAATAAAGCAGTGGCATTGAAGCTCCATCAGACAATGTTCAACAAAAACCAATGACCAGAATTACTTAAAGGGGTGTGATCAGGCTATAAAGTGGTCAGGCATGGGATAGTGCAAAACAGCGTACCATATGGCTGGGGAACTGGATGAGGTGCAGAGAACAGAGTACTATCTGGCCACCTAGGGACTGGGCATTTATACTAGGGACACTGAAGCTTTATCTCCAATCCTTGTTTCCACAACAAGCCAATTTTTTCAAAATCCAATTATCACAGAGACAAAGTGCAGTGCAATCTTCTGAACAGGGGCACAGACAGCAAAACAAACACCTCAGGGGTGTTAACTCTTCCCCGCTAAGCTATAAAAGGCTAACAAATATATGTCTTTGACTGGTGTTACACTTTTAAAATGTGCCTGTTCTGACCTATAACAAATTCAATTCAAGAACAAACCTACAGAATTGATCTTGTTTGCAAACTAGGGCTTTCCTATATACAGATAGGGATACTAATTCTATGCCAGAATATTTGTAAGTAAGATCTTCAAATTGTGAAACCCCTGGATTCACAATTTCCACCAGCCATAGTTCATCATGTCCTATACAGAAAATGGCAGCAACATGAACACATATTATGCTGCATGTTGCCACCATTTAATAATAAGGGGACAACACTTACTTTTTAGGTATTTGAGGGGGATCCCAGAACTAAAGCTCTGAGGATCCAGGAGGCCCACTGTATTTGCAGGCATGTTACAGTTAAATCAATGTTGTTTATTCCTATTACATCTTGTTTCCATCAGCACCTGAAAGTGTGGGGACCTGCTACCAGCTCAAGCTGATAATACTGGGACCAATAAAGTAAATACTAGGTGGCTACATGAATTTTTGATCTTGGTTCTACTCTTCAGAGAGAAAGTATTTTCTTGTAAAATAATAATCTATTCAGCAAATAGTATTGCACCACCTGACATCTGCCGGGAAGTTGCAGCCAATAGTGAAAGAACCAAGGCAGAGACATCTCCAGCTCATCCCCTGTTTGGGTATCAGCCAGCACGTCAACAACTTAAATCTAGAAATAGTTTTCTAAGATCTACAGAGACACTCGCTGGAACACCTCAGCAAGCGAGAGTCCAAAAGTGGCAGGCTCAAACCCAGAACCTCAACCAATTGCTGATACCAAATGAGGGATTATCCCCTGGGCACACAGAGGACTGGGCAACTTGGAAGGTGCTGAACAAACTGTGCTCTGGCACCACGAGATGCAGAGCCAACCTTCAGAAATGGGGCTACAAAGTAGAATCCTCGACATACGAGTGTGGAGAGGAGCAAACCACTGACCACCTGCTGCAATGCAACCTGAGCCCTGCCACATGCACAATGGAAGACCTTCTTGCAGCAACACCAGAAGCACTCCAAGTGGTCAGATACTGGTCAAAGGACATTTAACCAACTACCAAACTCACAAGTTTTGTATTTGTCTGTTGGTTTGCTTTGTTCTGTTAGAAATGTAATTTGACTGGTTGTCCTGACACGACAAAAAAAATATATAGTAAATAATTTTCAAATGACAAAAATACTAAAACTTATCTTATTCTTACCTGCTATTTTCAACAGCTTTCATAGCATATTCTACTTGAAACACTCTGCCATCTGGAGAAAATGTGGAGGCCGACAAGTCATACTGTGAGGGGAAAAAACAAAGTATTTCAAAGAAGAACTGCAGCAAGAGGTGACAAAACTTGAGCTGGATTGGTTACAGCTCAACGTAGGCAGCTTCCCCCACTAAAGAAATAAGTTGTCTTGCAAACTGCTCTTTTCTTTCATGAATATTTATGCTGCTCCTATTAAAGAAATGCATGAAAACAAGAAAAGCATCCGCTCTTCCTCGTAGTTAGGAAGTATAGAGCATTTGATGTATTGATACATACAATTACAGGGGGGAAATCAAGTCCTGCATAGTAGGTATTTTCCTCCTAAATAAAGTTAGGGTTGACGTCTTATAGCATGAAAAAGGTTTTTTTAACATACACTATACTTTTAGGTTCTTTGTTGTTGAAATACATGTTCTGTTCTTTAGCAACATCTGAAATTTTTGAATTCTGAAAGGACTCTGAAAACTTATTGCAAAGTCTATGCTTTTGCATTGTTTCTAATCTTGCTTTTCATTGTGATTCTAAACATAGTTTTATATATTCCATCTGCTTGTGTTTTTATTTGTACTTATTTTAACTAAATTACTGGAGCCCCCGGTGGCGCAGTGGGTTAAACCCCTGTGCCGGCAGGACTGAAGACCGACAGGTTGCAGGTTCGAATCTGGGGAGAGGCGGATGAGCTCCCTCTATAAGCTTCAGCTCCTCATGCGGGGACATGGAGAAGTCTCCCACAAGGATGATAAAAACATCAAATCATCCGGGCGTCCTCTGGGCAACGTCCTTACAGACGGCCAATTCTCTCACACCAGAAGCGACTTGCAGTATCTCAAGTTGCTCCTGACACGACAAAAAAGAAGCAACAAAAACACTAAATTACTCTGATTCCCAGATTTTTAGAAAAGGCATCGTAAAAATGAGCAAATAAAGGAACATCTATTTTATTGTTACCTTAGCAAAACTTATCCCACTTACTTTGTGGCTGTCCCACCCTGTCTGGTTTCAAAGTCCCAAGAGATGGTCTGGCATACACTAGCCAACAGCAACCTCTGCTGGTCAACCAGGAACTGCAGTTATTTTCAGCACTTTCGATTTTTCAGTTAAACTCTTTTGGGACTTCACCACACTAGAGCAGTGGTTCTCAACCTTTGGTCCTCCAGTTGTTTTGGATTCCAACTCCCAGAAATCCAAGCCAGCTTACCAGCTGTTATGAATTGTGAGAGCTGAAGTCCAAAACACGTGGAGGACCAAAGGCTGGGAACTACTGCACTAAAGTGGATAGATCCTCTAGTGCAGGCATAGGCAAACTTTCTGTTCCTGGTTTGAAAGTGCAGTTTCCTGTTTAATTGTGCAGTATTTGCTTTGAAAGCAGCTGTTTTACTCCATTTTTTGTTGCTGCCACAAACTATACTGAATTGATTGAGACTCTTATCACAGGCATGGGCAAACGTCAGCCCTTCAGGTGTTTTGGACAGCCAGTAGGTTAGGAATTGTGGGAGTTGAAGTCCAAACACCTGGAGGGCCAAAGTCTGTCCATGCCTGCTCTAGTGTACGCAGATGACGTCCAACTCTGTCACTCCTTCCCACCTTCTACTACTCTTGATTTGGTGGCAGCGAAAATCTACTAAAGAATCCTTCTAAATGTTTAGTTGATTCAACAACTATTCTCCCTCTATATTTTGGTGAGCTAGTCTGTAGTGGAGGTGTGCCTCATTATAATTTGGTTGAGCAGCGGTGCTGACTGTTATAATTTTTATATATTATTTATTTATTATTTTTATATATTTATCCTGAACTGGTGCTTGGCCGCTGTGACAATCTGGATGAGGGCGAACAAATTGAAATTGAATCCAGACAAGACAGAGGCATTCCTGGTCAGTTGCAAGGTCAAACAGGGCATAGGGTTACAGTCTGTGTTGGATGGGGTTACACTCCCCCCTGAAGACGCAGGTACACAGCTTGGGAATGATTCTGGACTCATCGCTGAGCTTGGAACCCCAAGCTGACCAGGGGAGCATTCGCACAGCTAAAACTTGTGCGCCAGTTGCACCCGTACCTTGGGAAGTCTGACTTGGCTACAGTAGTCCATGCACTGGTTACATACTGTATAGACTACTGCAACACGCTCTACGTGGGGTTGCCTTTGAAGACTGTCCGGAAGCTTAAAATGGTCCAATGGACGGCAGCTGGATTGTTAACAGGAGTGGAGCTCAGGAAGCATACAAATCCCCTGCTGCGCCAGCTCCACTGGCTGCCAGTCTGCTACCGGGTACAATTCCTGGCTTTAGCCTATAAAGCCCTAAACGGTTCTGGCCCAATTTACCTGTCCGAACGCATCTCCCCTTATGAACCATCTAGGACTTTAAGATCGTCTGGGGAGGCCCTGCTCTCAATCCCGCCCTCATCACAAGTATGTTTGGTGGGGACAAGAGACAGGGCCTTCTCTGTGGTGGCCCCTCGGCTATGGAACACCCTCCCTAAGGAGATTAGATCAGCTCCCTCATTCTTAACGTTTCGGAGATAAGTTACGACATGGTTATATGAGCAAGCATTGTCATTCAACAATGGAACTTGGACAACGTTATTTAACTAGGAGACGCCGATGATAATGATGTTGGTTTTGTTGTTTTTATTGCTTCTATTGTGGTTTTATACTGTTTAAATGTTTAATTTGTTGTTATTTGTTGTTATTTGTTATTATTATTATTATATTGAGTATTCGTGCCAAGTTTGGTGCAGATCCATTATTGTTTGAGTCCACAGTGCCCTCTGGATGTAGGTGAACTACAACTCTAAAACTTAAGGTCAATGCCCACGAAACCCTTCCAGCATTTTTTGTTTGCCATGAGAGTTCTGTGTGCCAAGTTTGGTTCAATTCCATCATTGGTGAGGTCCAGAATGCTCTTTGATTGTAGGTGAACTATAAATCCCAGCAACTACAATTCCTAAATGACAAAATCGTAATTTTTGAGTGATGGTCACTCCTTGTGTTGTGAGACGTTTTATTGCCAAATTTGGTGTGATTACCCCACCAGTGGTTGCATTTGGGCATATTCTAGTCCCAATACAATGTATAGCATTGTATTGTTTTGTTTATTGTTTTTCTGTTTTATTGATGTGCTGTTGGGCTTGGCCTCATGTAAGCCGCACCAAGTCCCTTGGGGAGATGGTGGTGGGGTATAAATAATAATAATAATAATAATAATAATAATAATAATAATAATTGAGTATTCGTGCCAAGTTAGGTCCAGATCCATTATTGTTTGAGTTCACAATGCTCTCTGGATGTAGTCGAACTACAATTCCAAAACTCAACGTCAATACCCACCAAACCCTTCCAGCATTTTCTGTTGGCCATGGGAGTTCTGTGTGCCAAGTTTGGTTCAATTCCATCATTGGTGAGGTTCAGAATGCTCTTTGATTGTAGGTGAACTATACATCCCAGCAACTCCAATCCCCAAAAATAACTCCTCTCTCCCAATCGCACCAGAATTCTAATTTGGGCGTAACGAGTATTTGTGCCAAATTTAGTCCAGGGAATGAAAATACATCCTGCATATCAGATATTTACATCACGTTTCATAACAATAGCAAAATGACAGTTTATGGCTCAAACCCAGAACCTCAACCAATGGCTGATACCAAATGAGAGACTCCCCCCTGGGCACACAGAAGACTGGGCGACTTGGAAGGCGCTGAACAGACTGCGCTCTGGCACCACGAGATGCAGAGCCAACCTTCAGAAATGGGGCCAAAAAAAGTGGAATCCTCGACATGCGAGTGTGGAGAAGAGCAAACCACTGACCACCTGCTGCAATGCAACCTGAGCCCTGCCACATGCACAATGAAGGACCTTCTTGCAGCAACACCGGAGGCACTCCAAGTGGCCAGATACTGGTCAAAGGACATTTAACCAACTACCAAACTCACAAGTTTTGTATTTTGTCTGTTTGTTTGCTTTGTTCTGTTACAAATGTAATATAATTGACTGGTTGCTCTGACACGACAAATCAAGTTTATTTATTTATTTATTTGGGGTGCTTCTACCACACCTTTCTCAACCCCCTAGGGGGGACTCAGGGCGGCTTACAAAAGGCACAATTCGATGGCCGACAATTCACAAAATACAATATACAAAATTCCAAGATAATGTCAACAATTATAACTAATTAAAACAATCAAAATAATACAGTCACAGCCAGGCCCATAGCTAGGATTTCGTTTCGGGGGGGGGTGTGATTTTTTTTCAGGGGGTTTTCGGGGGGGCTGAGTAAACTCTGAGGTCGAAGGCCTGGTCCCACATCCAGGTGTTTAACTTCCTTCTGAAGGAGAGGAGTGCATTCCACAGGCGAGGGGCCACCACCGAGAAGGCCCTGTCCCTCATCCCCACCTGTCTCACTTGTGATAAAGGTGGGGCCGAGAGCACCCAGAAGATCTTAAACTCTGAGGTCGAAGGCCTGGTCCCACATCCAGGTGTTTAACTTCCTTCTGAAGGAGAGGAGTGCATTCCACAGGCAAGGGGCCACCACCGAGAAGGCCCTGTCCCTCGTCCCCACCTGTCTCACTTGTGATAAAGGTGGGGCCAAGAGCAGGGCCTCCCCAGAAGATCTTAAACTCTGAGGTCGATGGCCTGGTCCCACATCCAGGTGTTTAACTTCCTTCTGAAGGAGAGGAGTGCATTCCACAGGCGAGGGGCCACCACCGAGAAGGCCCTGTCCCTCGTCCCCACCAGTCTCACTTGTGATAAAGGTGGGGCCGAGAGCAGGGCCTCCCCAGAAGATCTTAAATTCCGAGGTGGGACGTAGCAACTAAAATAGTTTTATGGTTGGGAGTCACCACAACATGAGGAACGGGTCACGGCATTAGGAAGGTTGAGCAACACTGTTATATAGGAAAATAGATGGTGTAATGCTTTAAACATTGGACTATGGATGTGTCTATACCAGTCATAGGCTGTTAGGAATTGTGGGAGTTGAAGTCCAAAACACCTGGAGGGCCCAAGTTGGGCCAGGCTTGGTCTAGAAGCTCCTACTTGATTCCTTCGCTTTCGCTTTCCCTTCAAGTGAGTCAGCGGCCTACAACTGGCTAGGCCTCTCTCTACGAGTCGCGCGGATATGACGTCACCGCACTGTGTGAGGCCGAGACCCTCGAAGTGAGGAGAGATTAACCACCACCGCCTTTGTTTTCCTTTTCGGGGGAGCCCTCTCCCTTCTCCTCTACCTGACTTACCCCGGTGCCGATGGAACTCATGGCGGAAGAGGCCTGAGAGCAAACAGCCGGCCCTCCTGATTCTTCTTTGCCGCCGCCTCACTCACACTGCTCAGTCACTGCTCAGCAACGCGCCCAACCATTGGACAACCGCCTCTGGAGCTTCGACCAATCTCCTCTCGCCGTTAGCAGAAGGGGCGGGGCCAAGAATGCGCCCAGTCACGGCAGCCGCAGTTGGCGCGCGGCAGCAGAGGAAAAGAATGCGCATGCGTAGAAATCCACAATCGATAATCTGCGAATACGCATGCGCGAAGAATTCCACAAGGAAGGTTCTGTGAGGGGTCTTTGTCAGCGCCCGGCTAGCTCAGTCGGTAGAGCATGGGACTCTTAATCCCAGGGTCGTGGGTTCGAGCCCCACGTTGGGCGGGTCAGTTTTTGTTTACATCAAAATCTACAAATAAAACCTATTATTTCTCCTATTATGGTAAACTGAATAGCTGGAATCTTCTTTTAAAAGCTCAATTCACCTCTTTGGGACTTCATCAACAATAACTGTGTCACAGCTGTACAAGAAATTGACTGAAAAAAAAATTCCTTATATTTTTCTTTTATATTTCCATCAGAATCACAATATGCCAAATCTAGTGAGAGCAACAAATGTTGCAACATATATTATATATACTATGAATGTTTCAACTGACCACTTTAATTAGCATTTGATGGTTTGGCAGTGCCTGGGGGAATCTTTTTTTGAGAGGTGATTACATGTGCCTACATAGGGACCACCAAACTGCAGACTACTTCAACCAGAGAAGTCAGCCATAGCAGAGCACCTGATGAACCAGCCTGGACACAGCATATTATTTGAGAACACAGAAATGCTGGACCACACCAACAACCACCATGTCAGACTACACAGAGAAGCCATTGAAATCCACAAGAAGCATGTGGACAATTTCAACAGAAAAGAGGAAACCATGAAAATGAACAAAATCTGGCTACCAATATTTAAAAAACTCTAAAATTACAACAGCACAACAACAGAGAGGAAACAAACAAGGACATCTAATCACCTCTCAAAAAAGTTTGCTCTAGGCACTGTCAGAGAGAGGAGATTCCATCTGAACAGCAGGAAGAGCTTCCTGACTGTGAGAGCCGTTCAGCAGTGGAACTCTCTGCCCCGGAGTGTGGTGGAGGCTCCTTCTTTGGAAGCTTTTAAACAGAGGCTGGATGGCCATCTGTCAGGGGTGATTTGAATGCAATATTCCTGCTTCTTGGCAGAATGGGGTTGGACTGGATGGCCCATGAGGTCTCTTCCAACTCTTTGATGTGCCTGATTGTTTCCCCTCTGTTGTTTTGCTGTTTACAGAGAGTAAACAATCAGGCACATCTAATCACCTCTCAACAAAAGATTCCCCCAGGCACTGCCAAACCATCAAATGCTAATCAAGGTGGTCAGCTGAAACATTCACACCTAGCTCCAGCAGACAAGAGTCCTTTGTCTCACCCTGGTCATCCCACAGATATATAAACCCTTTTTCCTACTTCCAACAGACCTCACTACCTCTGAGGATGCTTGCCATAGATGCAGGCAAAACATCAGGAGAGAATGCCTCTAGACCATAGCCATATAGCCCGAAAAAACCTACAACAACCCTGTAAATTCAATTACTTTTACATTCAGGTGAGAATGTACATATGCAGATGAACAGAAAATTATCTTCAGATCCCTCCAGCTGTACAAGAAATTGACTGAAAAAATATTTCCTTATATTTTTCTTTCTTATTTCCATCAGAATCACAATATTCCAAATCTAGTGAGAACAACAAATGTTGCAACATATATTATATATTATATATATTATAACTGTTGCACTCCAGGTCAGGAAAAAGCCCTCTGACTTTAAAACACACCACACGAAGAGTGAAGAAACAAATATGTTATTCAAGCTTAGTAAATAGCCAGAAGTAATAAATGCTTGTAAGAAAATAAGAATGTTCCAAAAAGTGGTAAGTCCATAAAAGGTAGTAACACAAAGCAATGTCCACACCAGATATAAAAGCAATCCAAGACAGCATTAATCCAGACAGGAATCAACAGGATGCAAAGACAATCCAAAAGGCTAAAAGACTCCAGAGAAACAGGACCCCTTGAACAGGATTTCCATTTATTTATTTATTTATTTTATTTGCTGCATTTGTTGACCGCCGTTCTCAGCCCCTTAGGGCGACTCACGGCGGTGTACAACATATAAAAAACAGTTTACAATAAAGCACGACAAAAAATCAACATATCACTAATACACACTAATATAATTATACTAAGGTAATCCGCTCCGTCTTATCGTAGAATCATAACCAAACTCGTAATCCATATTCCGTTCCAGTTGTCATTACCAGTTGATGTACACTTAATTGAATGCCTTCTCAAATAGCCATGTCTTTAGGCTCTTACGAAAAGACATAAGGGAGGGCGCCTGCCTGATGTCAACAGGGAGGGCGTTCCACAGCCGGGGGGCCACCACCGAGAAGGCCCTCTCTCTCGTCCCCGCCAGACGTGCCTGTGAAGCAGGCGGGATCGAGAGAAGGGCCTCCCCAGACGATCTCAAGGCCCTCGTGGGCTCATAGGCCGAGATGCGGTCTGAAAGGTATTTTGGGCCGGAACCGTTTAGGGCTTTGTAGGATAACACCAGCACCTTAAATTGGGTCCGGTAGCATATCGGCAGCCAGTGGAGCTGGAACAACAAGGGCGTTGTATGCTCCCTGCGTCCCGCTCCTGGCACATGAACTTGATTTCCAAACGATGCCTGATCTAATAGGTTTCCCCTTGAGGCAAACCTTATACCCCAAAACTCAGAAATTGGTTTCGCTTTCTCCCACATTTACCCCTTATCAGGCAAAGTTTTTCAGAGCAACGAAAACACTGAAGTTTGCTGTCGATCCTGGCTAATCACCTGCAGCCTATTCTTCAGCTCCCTTTCTGGCTGCTCATTAAAATTCTCAGGTGTCAGATTGTTTTCCAAACCCAAATCTTGAGAGCTCATAGAGGGAGGGAGGGAATTATCATTGCTAGGCCCATATTCTCATGAGAAACTGCAGTGAAGTGACAGCTTCCCTGGTGGCCAGAAGCTGGAATGTTAAATAGCCTCTGAGTGTCGGCCTATATATGTTGTGTGTCTATGCCATTGTGTTGTGGCTCACTTTGAGCCTGAGCTTTCTGAGCCTGAGTTTCCTCAGGACAAGGAGGAGGATGGGTTACAGATTTCTGTCCCTGTTGTTGAGACAGACAGTGTTGATTCTGAAGAAGAGACGGCATTTCTGTTTCCCAGAGAAGGGTATGTTGTTTTAGATCATGATTTAAGTGAATCTTCACATCTGCCGGTGGAGTCGGCCGCTCCATCTGGGAGCTCAGTGCCTCTTGGTTCCCAGGATAACCAGTCTCAGGATAATGAGTTATCTGGCCTTGAAGGTGATGGAGATTTGATTAGGGAGGACTGTTTGCAATTAAGGATATGTCAAAGTGCTCAGCTTGCCAACAAACGGGAAGTTTGAGGTCAACGTAATGCTTTCATGCTAGGGAAACATATTTAACGATCTGATTGAAGTCAATCCTTTGCCAGTGCAATGTTGCTTAAACCCCGTTAACCTCTCTGGAATTAACTCGGCTTTTGGGGAAAGCTTTTAGCTCTTTGGGACTTAGCTTTTGATCTTGGTTTTTGGGGACCTTGTCATGCTGCCATGGATTCTTGTTTAACCAATGCTAATGGATTATACTTCATGTTATTTGCCTTTGGATATTGGAAACTTTGCCTTTGCATTTAAGACTCTGTTTTGGCTATTCTTCAGCTCCCTTTCTGGCTGCTCATTAAAATTCTCAGGTGTCAGATTGTTTTCCAAACCCAAATCTTGAGAGCTCATAGAGGGAGGGAGGGAATTATCATTGCTAGGCCCATATTCTCATGAGAAACTGCAGTGAAGTGACAGCTTCCCTGGTGGCCAGAAGCTGGAATGTTAAATAGCCTCTGAGTGTCGGCCTATATATGTTGTGTGTCTATGCCATTGTGTTGTGGCAACCTTATTCAGAAACCTTATTCTTATGTTTCTGATTTTGCTTTTTCTTCAATAAACTACGAAACCTACAGCCTTGGAGTGTGGTGTTGTTCTGAGCAAGGTGAATCTATCCTGAGCTGCGACACATTGGATATTTGTCATGTATATGTACATTGTAATCCGCCCTGAGTCCCCTGCGGGGTGAGAAGGGCGGAATATAAATACTGCAAATAAATAAATAAATAAATAAATAAATAAATAAATAAATGTAATGTAATGTTCATTTGTGGGATTAACATAGCTCAAAAACCACTGGACGAATTGACACCAAATTTGGACACAAGACACCTATCAGGCCAACAAGTGACCATCACTCACAAAAACACTGAAAAACACAGCAGAAGGGACTTAAAAAGCCAAAAAAGCAAAAAGATGCTACAACACATGCACAAAATGACTCCCCCAGCAAACAAAACACACAATAGCAACAGCATATCCACACTCTGTTCTGGACTACATCTCCCAGCATCCCCTAGACCAGGCCCTTTAGGAGAGGAGGATGCTTCAAATGCACTGCTTCCAAGCAGCAAGCTTTCTTCTCCTTGGATTTATTTGAGAGCATCCCAATCCCTGCATATTTCCAATGTCCTATTCCTGGACTGCAACTCCCAACAATCCTCTAGATAGATTAGGTAGGTAGGTAGGTAGGTAGGTAGGTAGGTAGGTAGCTTGATCAGGAGGACTGCTGGGAGTTGCAGTCCAATAATAGGTAGAGAAGGAAGAAAGGGGAGAAAGAGGAAGGGAAAGAATAGGTGAGGGGAGGAAGGGAAGAGGAAGAGAAGGAAGGAAGGAGAGAAAGAAAGAAAGAAAGAAAGAAGGAAAGAAAGGGAGGGAGGGAGGGAGGGAGGGAAGGAAGGAAGGAAGGAGAGAGAAAGAGGGAGGGAAGGTTGGCCAAAGCAACGCGTGGCAGGTATGGCTAGTATATACATAAAAACACAAGAGACAATTAAAACGGATGTGTTTAAAGTCATAAACCTAAGCTGAAGACACATTTCTACCAATAACATGTATAGTTAAAAACTGAAGAGATAGATCTTTGATTCTGTTTTAAATTCCGACAGTTCCTTTAACTGTTGAATCCTTTCCGAGAGGTCATCCCACAGTCTAGTATTAATACCTTTTTACCATTTCGACCACATACATTCTGGTTTCCATCTGTGAAATGTTGGAGGATGTGCTCTACCCACTTACTGCACTCTGTTTTCAGTTAAACTGCTATGGTGACATCCCACTGAATGCTGGCTCGGATTGTTTGGTCATTGGAATCCCAGGCTAACAATTCTAAATAGAGAGGACTCTCAGTTGGATCTGTTTGGCCATATAACTCAGTTTCAGACCCCAGATTACCTTCTTTGAACTGTATTATATGGCAGTGTAGACTCAAGGCCCTTCCACACAGCCATATAACTGAGAATATCAAGGCAGAAAATATCACAGTATCTGCTTTGAACTGGGTTATCTGAGCCCACACTGCCATATAATCCAGTCCAGTGTGGGTTTTATAATGTGGCCATATAATCCAGTTTCTGATCCCAGATTGGCTGCTTTTAACTGGATTATATGGTAGTGTAGACTCATATAATCTAGTTCAAAGCAAATAATCTGGGATCAAATAATCTGGTATCAAATCACAAGTACGGTTGGCGGGGACGAGGGACAGTGCCTTCTCAGTGGTGGCCCCTCGGATAAGGAACGCCCTCCCTAGGGAGATCAAATTGGCTCCCTCCCTTTTAACATTTTGGAGGAAGGTTTATTTATTTATTTATTTATCTATCGTGTCAGGCGCAAACCAAACAGTTTTATTGCATTTTTAACAAACAAACAAACAAAACACAAAGTTTGCAAGCTTGGTAGTTGATTCAATGTCCTTTGACCAGTATCTGGCCACTGGGAGTGACTCTGGTGTTGCTGCCAGAAGGTCCTCCATTGTGCATGTAGCAGGCCTCAGGTTACATTGCAGCAGGTGGTCAGTGGTTTGCTCTTCTCCACACTCGCATGTCATGGATTCCACTTTGTGGCCCCATTTCTTGAGGTTGGCTCTGCATCTCGTAGTGCCTGAGCACAGTCTGTTCAGCACCTTCCAAGTCGCCCAGTCTTCTGTGTGCCAGGGGAGAGTCTCTCATTTGGTATCAGCCATTTATTAAGGTGCTGGGTTTGAGCCTGCCACTTTTGGACTCCCACTTGCTGAGGTGTTCCTGCAAGTATCTCTGCAGATCTTAGAAAGCTATTTATTGATTTAAGTCGTTGACGTGCTGGCTGATACCCAAACGAGGAAAGTTAAGACATGGCTGTTTGAGCAAGCGTTTACAAATGCAGAGTAACTGACATAGGAAATGGAATGACTAGAGTAGACGATGGAATTGGACAATGTTTTAACAAGGAGATGCTAATGATGTTGGTTTTTATTGTTTCTGTTGTGGTTTTATATTGTATTTAATGTTTTATGTGCATTTTGATATGATGTGTATTGACTTGCTGCCGGTAAACCGCATTGAGTCGCCAAAAGGCTGAGAAAGGGGCTGCCCTTGAAGACGGCCCGGAAGCTTCAGCTAGTACAGCGCGCGGCAGCCATGTTGTTAACAGGAGCAGGACGCAGGGAGCATACAACGCCCTTGTTGTTCCAGCTCCACTGGCTGCCGATCTGCTACCGGGCCCAATTTAAGGTGCTGGTGCTATCCTACAAAGCCCTAAACGGTTCCGGCCCAAAGTACCTTGCGGACCGCATCTCGGCCTATGAGCCCACGAGGACCTTTAGATCATCTGGGGAGGCCCTTCTCTCGATCCCGCCTGCCTCACAGGCACGGCTGGCGGGGACGAGAGAGAGGGCCTTCTCGGTGGTGGCCCCCCGGCTGTGGAACTCCCTCCCTGCTGACATCAGACAGGCGCCCTCCCTTATGGCCTTTTGTAAGGGCCTGAAGACATGGCTTTTCGAGATGGCATTCAACTGAGTGCTATGTTACTGGAAATGACAACCGGAATGGATTACGACTACGAGATTGATTATGATTCTACGATAAGACGGAGCGGATTATTTTAGTGTAATTAGATGTTGTGTATTAGTGATATGTTAGTTTTGTTGTCTTGGCTCATTGTAAATTGTCTTTTATGTGCTGTACACCGCCACGAGTCGCCCTAGGGCTGAGAGCGGCGGTTAATAAATGCAGGAAATAAATAAATAAATAAATAAATAAATACACAGGGGCGGCTCAACCCATTACGCAAAGTAAGCATTTGCAGTATAGTTGATTTTGCCAGGGGCGCTCTTGAGGTACTCTTTGGGGGAAAATAGACCTTGACTTATGCGAGTTGTAGTTACTGGGATGTATAGTTCACCTACAATCAAAGAGCATTCTGAACTCCACCAATGATGGAATTGAACCAAATATGGCACACAGAACTCCCACGACGAACAGAAAATATATATCAGTGATTGGTTTGGGGGGGGGGGCAAAATATTGTTTGCTTACTGTTGAAAATTACCTAGGGCCGCCTCTGGATATACAAATACAGTAAATAAATAATTAATAAATAATCAAATAGTAGGTTATAGGGCAGTCTAGATCCAGCCGAAGTTAACCGGAACTCAAACAACCTGGAATAAAATCGAAGGGATAATACTTAAAACGGCGCTCCATGCAGTCATGCCGGCCACATGACCTTGGAGGTGTCTACGGACAACGCTGGCTCTTCGGCTTAGAAATGGAGATGAGCACCACACCCCAGAGTCAGACATGACTGGACTTAATGTCAAGGGAAAACCTTTACCTTTACCTAATACTTAAAATTAAAATTAAAATCAATTTTAGGGGAAATCTAATGTTAGGTTTGCCTTATTTGCTCTAAATTACTGTATTTCAATATGAATATACAAGTCTGTACAGAGTTTATGGTACTTTTTAGTATTAGTTAGACCTATTCTTAATGATAACTCTCAGGCCCCTTCTACAGATAATCCATTTTATCAAAGCAGAAAATCCACATTATATGATTTGAACTGGATTATCTTAGTCTACACTGTCATATAATCCGGTTCAAAGCAGATAATGTGGATTTTATATCGTAGTGTAAAAGAGCCAGCATTGAACTATTACTTATTAGTGCCGACTCATATAATACAATTAACCTGCATTCTGAAACTGGACTATAGTTCAATGTAGATCCAGTCACAGTACTTTGTTTAGGCAGGAGAGGGAGCCCTTTTCCCAGCTGACAGCCACATCCTCAAAGACAAATGTGTCCCAAAAGGCTCCTTAAGGAGGAGAGTGCTTAAAAACAGAGCAGTTATGTTTTGCCAGCATTGGCAGCTCTCTGGAAGCAAAGAAGCAAGAGTGGCAGACATGGAAGAGCCTCCCCCCGCCCCTCCTCCCTCCCAGGGACTTGGCTGCAAAGAGGGTGCCAAAAGAACAGGATTTCTGGTCCCTTCTCCAAGAAGAGAGATGCAAACACAGAAGGGAGGAAATGTCATATTTGGAGCCACCAGAGCCAAAGTCATGTACACTGCCATAAGTTCCAATCACATCCACATGCCTTTTAAAGACGTAGCCCTGCTAGTCTGCATCAACATGCAAAAGGCTATGTACTAGGGCCTTTGAGAAGTTAGTTATTGCTGTGTGCCTTCAAGTCACCAATGTATAGCTGATCCTAAGGCAACCCTATCATGGAGTTTTCTTGGCCAGATTTGTTCAGATTTGTTTACCCTGAGGGTGCCACAGTGGGTTAAACCGCTGACCTGTTGAGCTTATTGACCGAAATACCAAATACCTCTGACCTGCTGACTTTGTTGACCGAAATACCATATTCACAGCATCATTTTACACATTCAACCACAATCTTTTGACCTACCGCCTTGCTGTTGCTGGAGTCAGGGGGACAGCTTTAAATTGGCTGTCCTCCTTCCTTCACAACCATGGACAGCGAGTGGAGAGGGGAGGCCTGGTCTCTGAGAGGTCTCCTCTCTCTCTCTTGTGGGGTTCCTCAGGGGGCCATTCTCTCCCCTCTGTTGTTTAACATCTATATGCAACCACTTGCTTAGCTGGTTCGAGGTTTTGGGCTTGAGTGTTATCAGTACGCCGATGACACTCAGCTGGTGCTGAAGATGGAAGGCCAACCGGACTCTGTACCGGATTGTTTCCATCAGTGCCTCGAGGCCGTTCCTGGATGGCTGCGTGCCAGCAGGTTGAGGGTGAATCCAGCAAGGACGGAGATCCTATGGCTGGGTCAACCGGGCAGTGGGGACATCCAGCTGCCCACCCTGGATGGCGAGGCGCTACGCCCGTCATCGTTGGTCAAGAGTCTGGGAGTCCTTTTGGACCCTCTGCTGACGATGGAGGCCCAGGTCTCCGCCGTGAGCAGAACCGCCTTTTTTCATCTTTGGCAGGCTAGACGGCTGGGCCCCTCCCTCTCCAGGAATGACCTTGCTACGGTGATCCAGGCTACGGTCATCTCAAGACTGGACTATTGTAACGCCCTCTACATTGGCCTTCCTCTTTCTGTGATCCGGAAGCTCAAGTTGGTACAAAACGCAGCTGCTCGGCTTCTTGCAGGAACTCCGATGAGATGCCACATAACACCAATCTTACTACAGCTGCATTGGTTACCAATTGAGCACCGGAACACTTTCAAAGTGATGGTACTCACCTTTAAGGCCTTGCATGGTCTGGGGCCGATGTACCTGAGGGACCGCCTCACCCCCTACCAACCCCAGAGATCCCTCCGTTCCGAGGACCAAGATTTGTTGGAAATTCCCAGTGTCAAGACCTTGCGTCTAACAGCAACCAGACGCAGAGCCTTTACAGCAGTGGCACCATCACTCTGGAATACTCTGCCACCCGAAGTCCATGCCTTTGATCTTTGATCTTGTTGTTTTTAAACTGTTTTTAAATTGTTTTAAATTGCTTTTAAATTGTGTTATATTTTAGCCTGTTCATGTAAGCCGCTCCGAGCCCCAGGGGAGTGGCGGCATTTAAGTTCGAATAATAAACAAACAAACAAATAAATAAATATTTTCTGCCCCCAACTGGAATACATGGCAGTGTGGACTCAGATAACCCAGTTCAAAGCAGATATTGTGGGATTTTCTGCCTTGATGTTCTGGGTTATATGGCTGTGTGGAAGGGCCCTGAATCGTGGCTATGGAAGTGGTGTCAAACTGTATTAATTCTGCAGTGTAGATGCAGCCCTGATGATCAGTGGATTAGACCTCATTGCAAATCCTCTCTCAGCCACAAAGCTCCTTGGAACACTTTCTCTGGGTCTCAAGTACTCCACTGGATTCTTGTGAATAGAAGACCAAAAAAATGGAGAGAAAGATACAAGGTCCACATTGAACTCTTTGGAGGGAAAAGACAGGACATAAATACAACACATTTCCTTAAAACCACTATGCAAAGCAGGCCAGCATTACTGATCTCGTGTTGCATAGGCCAAGGGGAATGCGGCTAAGACGGAGACAATTAAATGCTTAAGTTGTGCGCTGAGAGGTCAAGGTGCAATTGGAATCGAGGATTTGCTTCTCAAGGATCAGAAACAATGAAAGAATCTGAAGCCTACCTAGGTGCTAAGCATCTCAGGAAAAGGGGAGACGAGCCACAATTATTGTACTTGCAATATTATTGCAATTATTATTGCATTTGCAGCTTAATGTTGACCATTTCCGCTACCTTGGCAGCCACCTCTCCACAAAAGTCAACATTGACACTGAAATACAACACCGCCTGAGCTCTGCGAGTGCAGCATTTTTCCAAATGAAGCAGAGAGTGTTTGAGGACCGGGACATCCATAGGGAGACCAAGGGGCTTGTTGATAAAGCCATTGTCCTCCCAACCCTGCTCTACGCCTGCAAAACGCGGACTGTCTACAGACATCACATGCAATTCCTGGAATGATTCCATCAGCGTTACAACACTGTCTGAGCTCTATGAGTGCAGCATTTTTCCAAATGAAGCAGAGAGTGTTTGAGGACCGGGACATCTGTAGGGATACCAAGGTGCTTGTTTATAAAGCTATTGTTCTCCCAACCCTGCTCTACGCCTGCGAGATGTGGATTGTCTACAGACATCACATGCAACTCCTGGAACGATTCCATCAGTGTTGCCTCTGAAAAATCCTGCAAATCCCTTGGGAAGACAGGCGGACAAATGTCAGCGTGCTGGAAGAAGCAAAGACCACCAGCATCGAAGCAATGGTCCCTCGCCATCAACTCCGCTGGACCGGCCATGTTGTCCTGATGCCCAACCACCGTCTCCGAAAGCAGTGTTCTACTCCGAACTCAATAACGGAAAATGGAATGCTGATGGGCAGGAAAAGAGATTTAAAGATGGGCTCAAAGCCAACCTTAAAAACCTTAAAAACCTTAAAAACTCTGGCATAGACACTGAGAACTGGGAACCCTTGAGCGCTCCAGTTGGAGGTCAGCTGAGACCAGCAGTGCTGTAGAATTTGAAGAGGCATGAATGGAGGGTGAAAGAGAAACTTACCAAGAGGAAGGCGCATCAAGCCAAACCCAACTGGGATTGCCTTCCACCTGGAAACCGATGCCCTCACTGCAGGAGAACATGCAGGTCAAGAATAGGGCTCCACAGTCACCTATGGACCCACTGCCAGTACACCAATCTTGGAAGACAATCCTACTCGGACAACGAGGGATCGTCTAAGTAAGTACGTAAGTAAGTAAGTACTTGCAGTATAGCAGGCACGGGCAAACTTGGGCCCTCCAGGTATTTTGGACTTCAACTCCCACAATTCCTAACAGCCGGTAAACGAATACAGAGAGAAGAACATATTGAAGACTAGAATAAGCATTATAGTCTTTTTGTGAGTCATATTGTCTCATGATACGTCAAAATGTACTCTAGCAAGATGTCCCTCCCACAGAAACAAAGTTTTTTGTAGTTTAATAAGCTTTTCCTCCATGTCTTTATGAATAGAAGCAATGATGATCACGAAGAGAGTGTCTCTGAGGATGTGCAGAGTGTGTTGTGCCCCCCCCCCTTTGGCCTCCTGCTCCTCCTTGGGGCGCTCTGCCCATGCACAGAGGCATTCCCATTGAATGATTCATGTAGTAAGGAGAGGGTTTTGCAATGATGATGATGGAAGTGCCTCTGAGGGTGTGCAGAGTGTGCTTTACCCATCCCCCTTTGGCCTACTGCTCCTCCTTGGGGTGCTCTGCCCATGCACAGAGGCACTTTAACTAAATGAACCAGATTGTAAAGAGTGGGCTTTGCAATGATGATGATGGAAGTGCCTCTGAGGATGTGTAGAGTGTATTGTGCGTATACCCCTTTGGCCTCGTGCTCCTCCTTGGGCCCTCTGCCCATGCTCAGAGGAAATTCCATTGAATGATCCAGGTAGTAAGGAGAGGGTTTTACAATGATGATGATGGAAGTGCCTCTGAGGGTGTGCAGAGTGTGTTGTGCCCATCTTCTTTGGCTATCTTTTAGGCACTCTGCCCATGCTCAGAGGCACTCTCACTGAATCAGCCAGGTTTTAAAGAGTGTGTTGTGCCCATCCTCCTTTGGCCTCCTGCTCCTCCTTGGGGCACTCTGCCCATGCTCAGAGGCACTCTCCTTGAATGAGCCAGATTGTAAGGAGAAGATTTTGCAGTGATGATGATTGACGTGCCTCTAAGGATGTGCCGAGTGTGCATCCCATTTGGCCTCTTGCTTATTATTTTTTTGCACTCTGCCCATGCTCAGAAGCACTCTAATTGAATGAGCCAGGTTGTAAGGAGAGGGGTTTGCAATGATAATGATGGTGGAAGTGCCTCTGAGGATGTGCAGAGTGTGCATCCCGAGTTTGCAGTGATGTTGATTGATGTGCCTCTGAGAATGTGCAGAGTGTCCCCTTTGGCCTCTTGCTTATATATATATATATATATATATATTGCACTCTGCCCATGCTCAGCGGCACTCTAATTGAATGAGACAGGTAGTAAGGAGAGGGGTTTGCAATGATGATGATGGAAGAGAGTGCCTCTGAGGATGTGCAGAGTGTGTTGTGATGTAATGAGCCAGGTAGTAAGAAGAGGGGGATTGCAATGATGATAATGATGGAAGTGCCTCTGAGGATGTGCAGAGTGTGTTAGTGCAAGTCTAATGAGTGAGTGAACCTGCAAGGAGGAGGAGGAGCCCCTTTGGCCTCTTGATCCTCCTTGGAGCACTCTGCTCATGCTCAGAGGCACTCTCCTTGATAGAGAGTGCAAGGCTGATGAGTGAGTGAGCCTGCAAGTAAGGAGAAGGTTTTGCAGTGGTGATAATGATGGAAGTGCCTCTGAGGATGTGCAGAGTCTATTGTGTCCATCCTCCTTTGGCCTCTTGCTCCTCCTTTGGGCCCTCTGCCCATGCTCAGAGGAATTTCCATTGAATGGTCCAGGTAGTAAGAAGAGGCTTTTGCAATGGTGATAATGATGGAAGTGCCTCTGAGGACGTGCAGAGTGTGTTAGTGCAAGACTAATGAGTGAGTGAACCTGTAAGGAGGAGGAGGAGGAGCCCCTCTGGCCTCTTGATCCTCCTTGGGGCTCTCTGCCCATGCTCAGAGGCACTCTCGTTGAATGAGAGTGCAAGACTGATGAGTGAGTGAGCCTGCAAGTAAGGAGAAGGTTTTGCAATGATGATGAGGATGGAAGTGCCTCTGAGCATGTGCAGAGTGTGTTAGTGCAAGACTAATGAGTGAGTGAACCTGCAAGGAGGAGGAGGAGTCCCTTTGGCCTCTTGATCCTCCTTGGAGCACTCTGCTCATGCTCAGAGGCACTCTCCTTGAATGAGAGTGCAAGACTGATGAGTGAGTGAGCCTGCAAGTAAGGAGAAGGTTTTGCAGTGGTGATAATGATGGAAGTGCCTCTGAGGATGTGCAGAGTGTCCCCCTTTAGCCTCCTAGAGCTCCTCCTTGGAGTGCTCTGCCCATGCTCAGAGGCATGAGTGCAAGGCTGGTGAGTGAGTGAAGAGGAGGAGGAGCCAAGGCGAGGGAGGAGGAGGAGGCGGGCCTGTCGCCTTTAACAGGCGAAGGCGGCGTTGTTGGCGAGGCCTGGGCGGAGAGAGAGAGAGAGAAGGGGCCG
Source organism: Anolis sagrei (assembly GCF_037176765.1). NCBI lineage: Eukaryota > Metazoa > Chordata > Lepidosauria > Squamata > Anolidae > Anolis > Anolis sagrei. The sequence continues at coordinate 334,702,913 of NC_090021.1, forward strand.
AGCTGGGCCTCCGCCTGCCTGCCTGCCTGCCTGCCTTCCTGCCTTCCCTCCCTCCCCTCGGCTCCTCTTCCTGCCTGCCTGCCTGCCTGCCTTCCTTCTTCCTCCGCCCGGAGAAGGGCCTCTCCTCGTCCCCAGCACAGCCTTTCTTCCAAAGGTAGGCGCTTCTGCTTTTCCTCCTTCCCTCCCTTCCTCTTGCTAGGCCTCAAAACAAATAGGACCCCCTCCCAATATAAGGGTTTTTTTTGGGGGGGGGGTCTCTCAGGCCCAGTGGCTTCTCATTCTAATGCTAAGGGGACATCTCTTGCCAATAGTCTTAAGGAAATAACACCCCCCCTCCCCACATATCTAGGAAAGTAAAGAAACATACATGAAGAGGAGACCCCTCCCCAAAATAAGAGGATTTGGGGGTCCCTTTAAGAGGGGATTCTCAGGCACAAGGGTTAAAGGAATTCTAATACTAAAATATATCCCTTGCCAATATTTTAAGTTTTAAGAAATACCCCACCATATCTAGGGAAGTAAAGAAATATACATGAAGAGCAGACCCCTCCCCAAAATATAAGGATTTTGGGGGTCCCTTTAAGAGGTGCTTCTCAGGCCCAAGTGGCTTTTACAAATTCTAATACTAAAAAGGATGTATCCTGCCAAAATTTGAGTCTAAAGAAATGCCCACCCTATATAAGATAGTAAATAAATATATATAAACGAAGAAGAGACCCTTCCCCAGAATAAGAGGATTTTGGGGGTCCCTTTAAGAGGGGCTTCACAAGTCCAAGAGTCTTTAGAAATTCTAATACTAAAGGATATCCATTGCCAATATTTTAAGTCTGAAGAAATACTCTCCACACCTAGGAAAGTAAAGAAACATAAATGGAGAGCAGACCCCTCCCCCAAATATAAGGATTTTGGGGTCCCTTTAAGAGGGGCTTCTCAGGCCTAAGGGTTTTAAAAAAAATCTAATACTAAAAGGATGTATCCTGCCAGTATTTTAAGTCTAAAGAAATTCCTACTCTATGTAGGAAAGTAAAGAAACATAAATGAAGAGGAGACCCTTCCCCTAAATAAGAGGATTTGGGAGTCCCTTTAAGAGGGGCTTCCCAGGCCCAAGGGTTTTTAAAAATTATAATACTAAAGGATATCCATTGCCAATATTTTAAGTCTTAAGAAATACTCCCCACACCTAGGAAAGTAAAGAAGCGTAAATGGAGAGCAGACCCCTCCCCAAAATATAAGGATTTTGGGGGTCCCTTTAAGAGGGGCTTCTCAGGCCCAAGGGTTTTTAAAAAATCTAATACTAAAAGGATGTATCCTGCCAGTATTTTAAGTCTAAAGAAATGCCTACCCTATGTAGGAAAGTAAAGAAACATACATGAAGAGGAGACCCTTCCCCTAAATAAGAGGTCCCTTTGGGAGTCCCTTTAAGAGGGGCTTCTCAGGCCCAAGGGTTTTAATTCTAATACTAAGGGATGTGTCCTACCAGTATTTTCAGCTTGTTTGAGGCTGACATTATTATTATTATTATTATTATTATTATTAAAGTGCTCGGTGTTTGAAAAAGAGCATTTCCCCAGTCTCTCCCTTATTGTTATTATTATTATTGTACTCAGTGTTTGAAAAAGAGTATTTTCCCAGTCACCCCATTATTATTATTATTATTATTATTATTAAAGTGCTCAGTGTTTGAAAAAGACCATTTTCCCAGTCACCCCTTATTATTATTATTATTATTATTATTATTATTATTATTGTTGTTGTACTCAGTGTTTGAAAAAGACCATTTTCCCAGTCACCCCTTATTATTATTATTATTATTATTATTATTATTAAAGTGCTCAGTGTTTGAAAAAGACCATTTTCCCAGTCACCCCTTATTATTATTATTATTATTATTATTGTTGTTGTACTCAGTGTTTGAAAAAGACAATTTTCCCAGTCACCCCTTATTATTATTATTATTATTATTATTATTATTATTATTATTATTATTAAAGTGCTCAGTGTTTGAAAAAGACAATTTTCCCAGTCACCCCTTATTATTATTATTATTATTATTATTATTATTATTATTGTACTCAGTGTTTGAAAAAGACCATTTTCCCAGTCACCCCTTATTATTATTATTATTATTATTATTATTATTATTAAAGTGCTCAGTGTTTGAAAAAGACCATTTTCCCAGTCACCCACTTATTATTATTATTATTATTATTGTACTCAGTGTTTGAAAAAGACCATTTTCCCAGTCACCCCTTATTATTATTATTATTATTATTATTATTATTAAAGTGCTCAGTGTTTGAAAAAGAGCATTTCCCCAGCTACCCTATTATTATTATTATTATTATTATTATTATTATTATTATTAAAGTGCTCAGTGTTTAAAAAAGACCATTTTCCCAGTCACCCCCTTATTTTTATTATTATTATTATTATTATTATTATTATTGTTGTACTCAGTGTTTGAAAAAGAGTATTTTCCGAGTCACCCCCTAAAAAAAAAGGTTAAGATTTCAGGCCACTTTATATTGAAAAAAAAATCTAAATATATACTTTAAATAATAAAAAATAAAAAATATATATACTTTATATAGAGAGGGAGGAAGGATTAAGGCCACTCTTTTTTTGCACAAGCCTGAGAATAAATCCCATATAATCGAGTTTACCTCTGGGGTGCACGGCTAAGACCTTTCTGATGTTACTGGACTCCATTTCCCATCAATCCCAGCCGGTCTGGCTCGTGGCAAAGGATGATGGGAACAGTACTTTGTCAACATCTGGAGAGCCCCAAATTGTCTTGGTAAAGGGTCCATGTGGAGTGCAGGGGATTATTCAGAGAGTGAGATCGAGATTTAATATTCTACATGCTTTGGGGAGCAAACGAATTAAACTCGGCGAGGCACCTGAGAGAATGTGATTGTATAATCTTGTATTTTAAGGGACACATCAAAAACCTCTCTATTCCTAGCTGAAGAAAAAAATATTTTAAGATTATTTCTTAGTGGGCTGTTGTGTGTTTTCCAGGCTGTATGGCCATGTTCCAGAAGCATTCTCTCCTGACGTTTCGCCTGCATCTATGGCAGGCATCCTCACAACCTCTGAGGATGCCTGCCATTGATGCAGGTGAAATGTCAGGAGAGAATGCTTCTGGAACATGGCCATACAGCCCGGAAAGTACACAACAACCCAGTGATTCCAGCCATGAAAGCCTTTGACAATATATGAAGAATGTGTTTCCATATTCAGAAGCCTGTTTGAGGTGACATTATTATTATTATTATTATTATTATTATTATTATTATTATTTTACTGACACAAAATCACAGTATGTCACAGCAAACGAGATCTATATGCTGGATTTCGTATTATTATTATTATTCTGACACAAAATCACATTGTGTCACAGCAAACGAGATCTATATGGTGGATTTCGTAGTATTATTATTATTATTAATATTCTGAAACAAAATCACAGTATGTCACAGCAAATGAGATCTATATGCTGGAGTCTGTATCATTATTATTATTGTTGTTGTTATTATTAGATACACAATAAGATGAGTACACAGCAAACAAGATTACTATGCTGGCTTTTGTATTTGATCACACACAAATATTTCTCAAGTGTCTAGGATTGTGTGCTGTATCGGCAAATAATGCGTGCAGATCTGAGTAGGGGGGCCTTTTGCAACTGACAGATGGAAATTTTGCCAGCACCGATTGTGTTTAAGTGCAGGCCAGGGTCTTTAGGCACTGCACCCAGTGTGCCGATCAACATTGGGGCCACCTTTACTGGATTGTGCCAGATGATGATGATGATGATGATGATGATGATGATGATGATTATTATTATTATTTCATACATAACGAAATTAGTACACAGCAAACAAGATTACTATGCTAGCTTTTGTATTTGATCACACGTCAGATATTTCTCAAGTGTCTAGGACTGTGTGATGTATCGGGGAATAATGTGTGCAGATTTGAGTAGGGTAACCTTTTGCAGCTGGCTGATGGTAATTTTGTCAGCGCCGATTGTGTTTAAGTGCAGGCCAAGTTCTTTAGGCACTGCACCCAGTGTTCCGATCACTACTGGGGACACCTTTACTGGCTTGTACCAGATGATGATGATGATGATTATTATTATTTCATACATAACGAAATTAGTACACAGCAAACAAGATTACTATGCTAGCTTTTGTATTTGATCACACGTCAGATATTTCTCAAGTGTCTAGGACTGTGTGATGCATTGACAAATAATGTGTGCAGATCCCAGTAAAGTGGCCTTCTGCAGCTGGCAGCTGGTAATTTTGCCAGCACCGTTTGTGTTTAAGACCCGTCGCAAACTCTGTTCCTGCGAGAGAAAACCTTGCTAGCATGTCCCTGACGTCACGAGACTCCGCCTCTCTCCCCGCCCCTTTCTCTGCCCCTTTCTCCATGCGAGCGTGGTTTTTCCTTTGCTAGGGCAGCATTGCCCGCATTTTCTCTCAATTGGCAGAATTCAACTGAGAGAAAATGCGGGCAATGCTGCCCTAGCAAAGGAAAAACCACGCTGGCAAAGAGAAAGGGGCGGAGAAAGGGGCGGGGAGAGAGGCGCAGGCTCATGACGTCAGGGACTTGCTAGCAAGGTTTTCTTCTGCAGGAACCTAGTTTGCGACGGGCCTTAGTGCAGGCCAAGGTCTTTACGCACTGCACCCAGTCTGTCAATCAGCACTGGGACCACCTTGACTGGTTTGTGCCACAGTCTTTGCAGTTCGATTTTTAAATCCTCATATCGTGTCAGCTTTTCCAGTTGTTTCTCTTCAATCCTTCTGTCACCTGGGATTGCAATATCGACAATCCATATTTTGTTTTTTAACACGATCGTGAGGTCAGGAGTGTTGTGCTCCAAAATTCTGTCTGAATCCAGAAGTCCTAGAGGAATTTGGCGTGTTCATTTTCTGTAACTTTTTCCGGGTTGTGATCCTACCAGTTCTTTGTCGCTGGCAGATGGTATTTTTGGCACAAGTTCCAATGAATCATCTGAGCAATGGTGTTATGTCTCTGCTTGTAGTCCGTCTGTGTAGTCTTCTTGCAGCAGCTGAGGATGTGATCTATTGTTTCATCTGCTTCCTTGCAGAGTCTACATTTGGGATCTGTCGTCGACTTTTCAATTCTGGTTTGGGATCTGTTGTCGACTTTTCAAGTTTTTTAACACGATCGTGAGGTCAGGAGTATTATGCTCCATAACTCTGTCTGTCTGAATCCAGACATCCTAGAGTAGCTTGACGTGTTCATTCTCTGTAACGTTTTCTGGCTTGTGATCCAACCAGTTCTTTGTCGCAGGCAGATGGTATTTGTGGCACAAGTTCCAATTAATCATCTGAGCAACGGTGTTGTGCCTCTGCTTGTAGTCTGTCTGCATGATCTTCTTGCAGCAGCTGAGGATATTATTATTATTATTATTATTATTATTATTATTACAAAAACAACAAGATTAGTACACAGCAAACAGGGTCACTATGCTGGCCGTTGTTGTTCCTATTATTATTATTTGGAGTAATGTGCCTTCTGTTGCTTGTGCTTGTGGTCCATGGAAAAATTGTTGTGGCCTTTCTCTTCCCAATTGCAAGAAGTGGGGCACCAAAAAATTTAGCATTCTCTGTATGGCGAAATTGCATTTGAGATCTGCAGGAGTCAGGGGCTGAAAGGACTGTATTGTCGAAGGCTTTCATGGCTGGAATCACTGGGTTGTTGTAGGTTTTTTCGGGCTATATGGCCATGTTCTAGAGGCATTCTCTCCTGACGTTTCGCCTGCATCTATGGCAAGCATCCAAGGATGCTTGCCATAGATGCAGGCGAAACGTCAGGAGAGAATGCCCCTAGAACATGGCCATATAGCCCGAAAAAACCTACAACAACCCAGCTACAAGGACTGATGGGATTGTGAGGGTATGCTGTTGGCTCAAGACTTTTTGCACGGCTGCTCCGGCATCTGTGTTGCTGGCCATGGATGGGGGAAACAAAGGCTCAGTTCAGACACGACACAAAACTATAGCTTAGTGTTGCAGGAACTAGCTGGTACGAGGCCCAGCTCATATTCTCTTTCCTCGGCTTGTGATGAGGAAATCAGCGAGCATGCTTTGGCTTCGAATAGTGGACTGGGACTCGGAAGATACAAAGTCCTTACTTGCCTCTGAACCGTGGAAATGTGTGACATCTGTGCATTCGGATTGAATGCCTCCCTGGGTTGTTGTAAGGAGGGAAGAAGTGGAGAGGAGAAGACAATTGAACTGAATGGATTTTAGGAATACGTGGGACTTCGTTGCTTATTTTGCAAGGCCCAGAATGCATGAAGAAACTTCATTATACTAAGTCAGACTACTGTTTCTTCTATTTCAGTATCTTTGGTGACCATCCAAGCCTTTTCAGGCCTCAAGATGGGGAAAGATGTGTTTCCTATTTCTGTCTCTTTGATTTCAGGGACAGAATAGTGGTGTTTTTACATGTGCAGCACCACTGGAGTAAAGCCAGCTTATTCTTGTAACACTAAACCATAGCTTAGAGTTAGAGATGACTTTCAATGAAGTTCAACAGTGACAAATGCAAGATACTCCACTTTGGCAGGAAAAACGAAATGCAAAGATACAAAATGGGTGACGCCTGGCTCGAGAGCAGTACGTGTGAAAAAGATCTTGGAGTCCTCGTGGACAACAAGTTAAACATGAGCCAACAATGTGATGTGGCGGCAAAAAAAGCCAATGGGATTTTGGCCTGCATCAATAGGAGCATAGTGTCTAGATCTAGGGAAGTAATGCTACCCCTCTATTCTGCTCTGGTTAGACCACACCTGGAATATTGTGTCCAATTCTGGGCACCACAATTCAAGAGAGGTATTGACAAGCTGGAATGTGTCCAGAGGAGGGCGACTAAAATGATCAAGGGTCTGGAGAACAAGCCCTATGAGGAGCGGCTTAAGGAGCTGGGCATGTTTAGCCTGAAGAAGAGAAGGCTGAGAGGAGATATGATAGCCATGTATAAATATGTGAGAGGAAGCCACAGGGAGGAGGGAGCGAGCTTGTTTTCTGCTTCCCTTGAGACTAGGACGCAATGGAACAATGGCTTCAAACTACAAGAGAGGAGATTCCATCTGAACACGAGGATGAACTTCCTGACTGTGAGAGCCGTTCAGCAGTGGAACTCACTGCCCCAGAATGTGATGGAGGCTCCTTCTTTGGAAGCTTTTAAACAGGGGCTGGATGGCCATCTGTCAGGGGTGATTTGAATGCAATATTCCTGCTTCTTGGCAGGGGGTTGGACTGGATGGCCCATGAGGTCTCTTCCAACTCTTTGATTCTATGACTCTATGATTCTATGAATTAAGTTCGTGAAACTGTTTTCCTAAAGGCCCTAAAGCAGTGGTTCCCAACCTGTAGTCCGTGGTTCTTGCCTTACCATTACTACACCGTTGCAACGAGAGTGACTGGTCTCACGAAACCCTCTTTTGATTTGCTTTAAGTTGTGTATTGTTATGTTATTGTTTTATTGAGGCCTTAGCCTTTGTAAGCCACATCGAGTCCTTTGGGAGATGCTAGCGGGGTACAAATAAAGATAATAATAATAATAATAATAATAATTATTATTATTATAGTGCTGAGGCTTATTAAATAGAGATTTCTGTGAGTGAGCAGATAGCAACTACTGGATGGCGTATGTTCTGTGTCAGAAACTAGAGCTGATGTAGTCTATCCAATGCAATTTTCTGGATCAGCACCCTAAATAACCAAACCATATCTAAAGTTGACCAAAAACTGATTTGTAACCCAGTGGTGCAGTGGGTTAAACTGCTAAGCTGCTGAACTTGATGACTGAAAGGTCACCTGTTTGAATCTGGGGAGCAGGGTGAGCTCCTGCTGTTAGCCCCAGCTTCTTCCATCCTAGCAGTTCAAAAACATGCAAATGTGAGTAGATCAATAGATACTGTTCTGACGGGAAGGTAACTGCACTCCATGCAGTCATGCTGGCTACATGATCTTGGAGGTGGCTACGGACAACGGCAGCTCTTTGGCTTAGAAATGGAGATGAGCACCAATCCTGGACTTAATGTCAGGGGAGAACCTTTACCTAAACTTTTTGGTACTAATGTCGGAGAGTGGTCCTTGATTAAGTGATCTCTTGTCAAAATAAGGTTGGGAACCATTGAACTAGACCATGCATCCTCAAACTGCGGCCCTCCAGCTGTTTGGGCCTTCAACTCACAGAACTCTTGATGATTGATCACGCTCGTTAGGGCTTCTGGGAGTTGGAGGCCCAAACAGCTGGAGGGCCACAGTTTAAAGATGCCTGAACTAGACGGTATAGCACATTTGCTTCAGAATGGAGAAATGTTAACTTGGGCAACCTCATTCACAAGATTGAATTTTATGATCTCTGGAAGCTGACCGCAGAGTCATGTTAGAAGACCCAGAGATATCACCTCTCTTGGAATACAGCCCTCCCTCCAGATGTTTTGGACTTCAGCTCCCAGAATTTCTGAGTGTTCGACAAGCTTCACTTCACTTCATTTCTTAATTAGTCGCTCTCCACCAAGGTGCTCCTAGCGACTTACAATTTAAAATAGCATTAACACAATATAAAAACATTCAACATTAAAAACATGCAACAGTGACTATTTGGCAAATTAGATATGATCAATTTACTTAAATGCACAACCAAACGCCGTGTAGCTTCCATGTGTACCTCCCTAGGGCCAGGTATGTATTGGAGATTTTTTTGGGTGGATCGAGGTAACCACCGATGGGAAAAAGGAATCGGGCGGTTCCTAAGATATAAAGGTCTTTGGCCATTTTGAGCTCTAAATGTCAGGATCCGTATCTTGTAAGAGATCCGATGTTCTATTGGTAGCCAATGCAGTTGTTGGAGAATCGGTGTAATATGGGATCTTATAGATGATCCCGCTAGCAGCCTGGCCGCCACATTTTGGACCATCCGAATCTTCTGGGTTGTTGACTTCGGAAGGCCGGCATATAAGGCGTTGCGATAGTCCAATCTCGTGGTGACTGTTGCATGGATTACCGTTGCCAATGCTTCTACCGAAAGATAGAATGCCAATTTCCTTGCCTGGCGAAGATGAAAAAAGGCTTGCTTACTTATGGCAGTGATCTGGGCCTCCATCGTCAGCGATGAGTCCAACACAACCCCAAGGCTTTTAACAGTGGAAGACAGCTAGGGCTTCTGGGAGTTGGAGGCCCAAATTTCTGGAGGACCGCAGGCTTGCTTTAGGTCCTCCAGTGCAATTCTATGTCCACCTTCCAGCAGGAGTTGACCTTAGAATTATGGTGATCAAAAAATGTTTGGGAAGCACTGCCCTAAAGGGTTAATACGGTAACGAGCAGCGAGTGCTGGGATTGACTTTCACTTAATGCTACAGTTGACCATGTGAATTATGAAAGCACACTGTCACTGAACTAATTTGCTGTGGAAAGAAAGACACAGCAAAGCAAGTGACCTAAATAACGTAGTTTGCATAATAAAAAAGAAAGGCAGTGGCGTCCACAGATTAATTTTGTCACTTTCTTTGAATGCATCCCACCCTTGCCCAGTCCCCCATTATAGTTAATACTAGCTGTACCCGCCACGCATTGCTGTGGCCAACCTTCCATCCCTCTTTCCCTCCTTTCTTTCTTTCTTTCTCTACTTCCTTTCCTTCCTTCCCTCTTTTTCTTTCCTTTCTTCCTTCACTACGTGTTTCTTTTCTTGCTTCCTTTGCTCTTTGGTTCCCTCCTTCCTTGTCTCCTTCCTTCCTTCCTTCCTTTCTTCCTTCCCTCCCCCTCCCTCTTTCTTTCTTCTTTCTTTCTTTCTTTCTTTCCATCCTACCTACCTACCTACCTACCTACCCCGTTTCTGTGTATGTGTTTTGTGTGTCTATATGCATATATGTGTGTGTATATGTGTGTTCGTGTATATTTATGTGGTTTTATGCGTGCATTGTAATGTATTTTTTTGTCTTTTTGGCTTTTTAAGCCCCTTATGCTGTGTTTTTCAGTGTTTTTATGAGTGATGGTCACTCGTTGACCTAATAGGTGCCTTGTGTCCAAATTGGGTGTCAATTCATCCAGTGGTTTTTGAGTTATGTTAATCCCACAAACAAACATTACATTTTTATTTATATAGACTAGTCGTCCCCTGCCACGTGTTGCTGTGGCTCACTCTGGTGGTCATGGGGATTCTGTGTGGGAGGTTTGGCCCAATTCTATCGTTGGTGGGGTTCAGAATGCTCTTTGATTGTAGGTGTACTATAAATCCCAGCAACTACAACTCCCAAATGTCAAGATTCTATTTTCCCCAAACGCCACCAGTGTTCACATTTGGGCATATTATTTGTGTAGAGTTTGGTCCAGATCCATCATTGGCTTCAAACTACAAGAAAGGAGATTCCATCTGAATATGAGGAAGAACTTCCTGACTGTGAGAGCCGTTCAGCAGTGGAACTCTCTGCCCCAGAGTGTGGTGAAGCTTTTAAACAGAGGCTGGATGGCCATCTGTCAGGGGTGATTTGAATGCAATATTCCTGCTTCTTGGCAGGGGGTTGGACTGGATGGCCCATGAGGTCTCTTCCAACTCTTTGATTCTATGATTGTTTGAGTCCACGGTGTTCTCTGGATGTCGGTGAACTACAACTCCCAAACGCAAGGTCCAAGCCCACCAAACCCTTCCAGTATTTTCTGTTGGTCATGGCAGAACTGTGTGCCAAGATTGGTTCAGTTCCATCGTTAGTGGGGTTCAGAATGCTCTTTGATTGTAGGTGAACTATAAATCCCAGCAACTACAACTCCCAAATGACAAAATCCTTTTTTTTCAAGTGAAAGATATATTGGGTTGTTAGATGTACTGTGTCCAAAATTAGTGTCAATTCGACCAGTGGTTTTTGAGTTTTGTTAATCCCACAAATGAACATTAAATTTTTATTTATATAGATTAAAACATTTCCAATGCAATTCCAATGCATTAAATGAGCTTCGTTTGCTTATTAGAAATTCTGAAAATGTACTTCCAAAGTGCAGAGAAAATAAAGGATTCTTATGGGGTAAATAAAGGATAAAGGATTCTTATGGGGTATATTCTGGGCATTTCTACAGTGGCACAATCCCTTCACTCTTACGTTACAACTGTACGATGAGTCCACACCCCCCCCCCCCTATATATACAGTGTTCATCACGGTGTAGCTTAATAAAATTGCTTTAGTAATGGATTTTCTGAAATCTTTAACAGCTTGCTTGGATTTTTAAAAAGACTTGGCACCTTACCTTCAAGAAGAAGCCATGCGCTGCCTCAAATGTCACTGACTTTTGGTAATCTGTGGCTGTTAATAGAGCAGCAAAGGAAGCCTTAACCCTGCAGTCCTAAATATACTTCCCTTGGACCTTGTCCCGTAGGTTTCAGTGAATCTTCCAAGTTTAGGGCTGCTGCTTATGGCCAGGAGATTGTGTAGTTCTGTTTTCAAAATAATTAGACTCATAGAATCATGGAATTGGAAGAGACCTCGTGGGCCATCCAGTCCAACCCCATTCTGCCAAGAAGCAGGAAAATTGCATTCAAAGCACCCCCGACAGATGGCCGTCCAGCCTCTGTTTAAAAGCCTCCAAGGAAGGAGCCTCCACTACGTTCTGGGGCGGAGAGTTCCACTGCTGAACAGCTCTCCTTACAGATAAGAAGTTCTTCCTCATGTTCAGGTGGAATGTCCCTTTCCTGTAATTTGAAGCCATTGTTTTATGTCCTAGGCTCCAGGGCAGCAGAAAACAAGCCTGCTCCCTCCTCCCTATAATAATAGTAGTAGTAATAATAATAATAATAAAACTTTATTTGTACCCCGCTACCATCTCCCCAAGGGACTCGGTGGGGCTTACATGAGGCCAAGCCCACAGCACATCAATAAACAAAGGCAATAACAAATAATCAATACAAGCAGTTAAAATAAAATAAAATAAATAAAACTCAAAAACAAAAAATACACAATAAGCAATAAACAATAACAATAATAACATACAGCATTAAAAAACCTATGGCCAGGCCAAATGTAATAATTAAAATTTAAAATTTGACTATGACTTTCCCTCATATATTTAGACATGGCCGTCATCATGTCCCCTCAATCTTCTCTTCTGCAGGTTAAACATGCCCCGCTCTTTAAGCCACTCCTCATAGGGATTGTTCTCCAGACCCTTGATCCTTTCAGTCACCCTCCTCTGGACACATCCCAGCTTGTCAACATCTCCCTTCAATTCCAGAAATCCATGTTCCAAAAGACAGGAAAACAGAGAAGCCAAATATGTATTCAGGAATTTGGTGTCTTGTCAGGAAATTTGATAGTTTTTTTAAGATGCTGCATTAACTCCTTAAGCTGTAATGATTCTGTCTCTGTACTTCTTGATTAATAGAAAAAAAGATTGATAATGAGTTGTCGTTCTGTTTTCTCAAATGCACTTGAGTTCATTTAGTTTCGTCTTCAGAGGTAACGCTGTCAATCACAGTTTTTACAACTGTTTTTCTGTTCTGGCGGAGGATTGTTCGATTTCGTGATTGTCCCAGTGATCCTCCTTTTTGAAGGACTCTCTTCCATCCAGGAAATCAGAATTGCCTGTGAGCTATATGATCAAACTGAGGCCAAGCAAAACATCTGGCTTTAGACCGGGACATGGAACCGAGACAGTCTTGGTTGCCTTAGTGGATGATCTGCGCCGGGAGCTCGACAGGGGGAGTGTGTCCCTGTTGGTGCTGCTGGACCTCTCAGCGGCCTTCGATACCGTTGACCACGGTATCCTTCTGGGACGCCTCGCGGGAATGAGCCTTGGAGGAACTGTTCTGCAGTGGCTCCGGTCCTTTCTAGAGGGTCGATCCCAGAAGGTGTTATTGGGAGACACCTGCTCTAGACAATGGTTGTGGGATTCCTCAGGGTTTAATCTTGTCTCCTATGTTGTTCAACATCTACATGAAGCCGGTGGGGGAGATCATCCGGAGTTTCGGGGTACGGTGTCATCTGTACACAGATGATGTCCAACTCTGTCACTCCTTCCCACCTGCTACTAAGGACGGGGTTACACACCCCCTGAAGACGCAGGTTCGCAGCTTGAGTGTGATCCTGGACTCATCGCTGAGCCTGGAACCCCAGGTTTCGGCGGTGACGAGGGGAGCATTCACACAATTAAAACTTGTGTGCCAGCTGCGCCCGTACCTTGGGAAGTCTGACTTGGCCACGGTAGTACATGCATTGGTTACATCCCGTATAGATTAGTGCAACGCTCTCTACGTGGGGTTGCCTTTGAAGACTGCTCGGAAGCTACAAATGGTCCAACGCTCGGCAGCCAGGTTGTTAACAGGAGCGGCACTCAGGGAGCACACCACTCCTCTGTTGCACCAACTCCACTGGCTGCCAATCTGCTACCGGGCACAATTCAAAGTGCTGGCTTTAGCCTTTAAAGCCCTAAATGGTTCTGGCCCGACCTATCTGTCCGAACGCATCGCCCCCTATGAACCAGCTAGGACATTAAGATCTTCTGGGAAGGCCCTGCTCTCGATCCCGCCAGCCTCGCAAGCACGGCTGGCGGGGACGAGGGACAGGGCCTTCTCGGTGGTGGCCCCCCCGCTGTGGAACGCCCTTCCAGCAGACATTAGATCGGCCCCCTCTCTGCTAGCGTTCAGGAGAAGAGTGAAGACCTGGCTCTTTGAACAGGCGTTTACTTAAGCAGTGCAATTAATTGATTGATCATGGAACATGGAAAAATGGACAAAGAGATTAGATTACGATTTTGCTGATGAGACGTGATGATTAGTTAAATGGATGTATTGATGTTATATTGATGTATAGTTGTATTCTTATATTGATGTAGTTGCCTTGATTACTGTTTTAAATGCTGATGCTGTCCACTTTGTATACTGACTTGGCTGTAAACCGCTCTGAGTCGCCTACGGGCTGAGAGAGAGCGGTATACAAATAAAGTAAGTAAATAAATAAATAATAAATCTGTATGTGTATGTTTCCTGCAATGTCTTCCACCTTTCCTCGTTCCTTGGACTTATGCATAATTAAAACATTAGAGACAACCTCGGAGTGGCTACAGGATTTTGATTGGCAAGTGTTAATGTATTCTGTGGTTAAACAACGTCTGATGAATACAATTTTCATTTTAGAGAATGGGTTGGCAATCAAAAAGCCAGGGGAATCCCTGCCTGTAAACATGCCAGCTCCATGGCTGCTTTTATTAAAGTCAATATTAAGAATATTCAGCCAAAAGTTTCACATTTCTGATTCAACACTCAATATGATTCTGGACCAGGGAGTGGTATAGTACCAAGATTCTGTTTATCTGCTTTAGCACTTCATTTTTTTCTTTACTATTTCTAGTTTCCATGGGATTTTCCTGCAATGATGGACAGAGGGAACCTGGCAGTACTTGCTTGCTGTCTTAGTTTACACTGTTTCCTAGGTCTACCGTATATTCCCGAGTATAAGCCAACCAGAATATAAGATGAGGCAACTAATTTTAACACAAAAAAAAACTGTGAAATCTTATTGAGTATAAGCCGAGGGTGGGAGATGCAGCAGCTACTGGTGAATTTCAAAATAAGATTAGATCCAATAAAATTACATTAATTGAGGCATTTGTATGTTAAATGTTTTTGAATATTTATATAAAACTGTCATTTAAGATAAGACTGTCCAACTCTGATTAAATCGTTATTCTAACCTTCAGTGTAAATGTGCTTACGCATCCTTCTCATAATAATAGTGTAAAATAATACAAGTTATAAAGATAATAGAGTAAAATAATGGAAATGTAATAATATTAATAGAGTAAAATAATAAAAATAGAGTAAAATAATAAATATAATAATAATTAGAGGAAAATAATAAATGTAATAAAATAGAGAATAATAATAATAATAAAGTAAAATAATAAATGTAAGAGTAAAATTATAAATGTAATAATAATCGAGTAAAATAATAAATATAATAATTTGAGTACAATAATAAATGAAATAACAATAATAAATGCTGTGAAATAGTAAAAATAGTGTAAAAATAAATGTAATAATAATAAATAGAATAAAATAATAAATATAATAATAGAGTAAAATAATTAATGCAATAATAATAGAGTAAAATAATAAATGTAATAAAATAGAGAATAATAATAAAGTAAAATAATAAATGTAAGAGTAAAATTATAAATGTAATAATAATAGAGTAAAATAATATAATAATTTGAGTACAATAATAAATGAAATAATAACAATACTAAATGCTGTGAAATAATGAAAATAGTGTAAAAATAAATGTAATAATAGTAAATAGAATAAAATAATAAATATAATAATAGAGTAAAATAATTAATGCAATAATAATAATAGAGTAAAATAATAAACAGTACGATAATAAATGCAGTAAATATAAATAGAGCAATAATTAATGTAATAATAGAGTAAAATAATAAATATAATAATAGAGTAAAATAATAAATTTAGTAATAATAATAGTAATAATAATAATAACAACTGAGTATAGTTACCAAATGTTCCTACAGTTAACCCACTTGGAAGCTGTACTCTTGTTCAGCCTTTCCGAGGACTCCTATCATGTTAATGCACTTCATTCCAATTTATTTCTATGGCCTTATTACCTTAAATAGCTGTGCATTGACTCCATAGCCAAGTGTGCGGCCGAAGAGACCTTCCTTGATTGACATTTCTTATGCAAGTGTTCAGTCCAAGAGCTGATGTTATATGGAGTGTTGGGGTGATGGAGAATCAGTGGAGACTCTTTTGAATCTAGCCCAATAGGCCTGTTTGGGGAAAGAAAGTGTGGGAAAGAGGTTGGAAGGAGGAGATTGTATTTTTGCATTGGTGGAGGTTCCCTCACCTGACCTGCTGGAAGTATCCCTTATCCGTAATTCTGAAATCCAATTAGTTCAAAATCCAGAAATGTCCACATGGGTGGCTGAGACAGTGACACCTTTGTTTTCTAATGGTTCAATATACAGAAACTTAGTTTTGTGCACAAAATTATCACAACCGTGTGTAAAAAACCACTTTTACATATTTTTGAAACCTGAATTCATTTCTGTTTAGACTTGGGTACCATCTTCAAGTTACCTCATCATGTGTACAGGCAGTCTGTGATGGCATGCCCGAGCCTTTGAGGGAAAACTATAGTGTCTGGCTTTACTTGGGGCTATCTGTATACCTTCTGTTAAGATTAGGACCCTTAGCAGAGGCACTTTAGGCAAGGTGAAAAGATAACCAAAATGAGTTTACTGCAAACAAGATGAATAAAGGGTTAACTCTACCTGGGACTATCATATGGTAACTTAAAACAACACATTACAAAAAGAGTCTTTAGTTGGCTGCAGTCATCTATCTGGAGTCTTCTGCAAAACAATGGTTATAAACTGTCTCAATCTTCTTTCTTGTGAAGCATAAGCTGGTCATAAGCTTCTGTTGTCCTTTGGACTGCCGGTATAAAAATACTGCTGAATGCAGGAGCTAAGGATCCCTGTTTTTGGATTGCTAGGCCTAGGGTTACCAGACAATCCCAAGCCTAAGTCACAGTAGCTTTGCTGTAGAAAAGAGGAGGAGTCCAGCAAGAGAGCTCTATACAGGGAAATGGAATAGACCAACTAAGGCTGACCTCTTGGGTGGACTTTAAGCTCCACCCAAAACTAATCCAAAGGAAGGTATCTACACTATTGAGAAAATCTATGAACAGGGGGAAGTGAAACAAAGGGCAGGAAAAGGCAGAGCCAAGACTTTACACAGTCCCTGAGTTGCAAATGGCTCATAGTTAAGAATAGGGGTGAGGCAAATCTACCCCTTGGAAGGGAAATCCTCGCCTGAAAGAGTCATTATGAGGAAAAGGTGTCTCAGTGGAAGCCGAGCCCTGTTCCAGCTTCAAAAATGAGGAATGTTGTGGGCAGGTATTCCACTTCTGTAGAATGTACCTGGCAGGATCTTAAAATGTCATACAACTTTAACTACCAGTATATGAAAAAATGCCTTAAGGATTAAAGGAGTGCATTCTTGAGGAATGCAATGAAGATACCAGATTCCGGAGGTATGCAACTAAACTAGTGACTGTTCAAACAACTACAACACGGTACCATTTTTATTTCAGTAGCTGTTCTTTTTCTTGCATAAAACTCACTTTTAATGGGAAGTAAGAAGATGAGAAAAATATTTCATGAACTTGGAGTAAAAAGAGAAATGCCTGATTGCATCGAAATTAAGAGGCCACTTTACCTCGTGAAGTCTGACTTGACCATGGTGGTCCATGCCTTAGTTAACTCTAGACTGGACTACTGCAATGCACTCTACATGGGGCTACCCTTGAAGACGGGATGGAAACTACAACTTGTCCAACGTTCAGCAGCCACATTAATAACTGGGGCTAGTTATAGGGAGTGGTCTACTCCCCTGTTTAAGGAGCTCCACTGGCTGCCATTTATTTTCTGGGCCCAATTTGTTGTTCGGGTTTGGCCTCATGTAAGCTGCCCTGATTCCCCTTTGGGGAGATGGTGGCTGGGTATAAATAAAGTTTTGTTGTTGTTCATTCGTTCAGTCGTTTCTGACTCTTTGTGACCTCATGGACCAGCCCACGCCAGAGCTCCCTGTCGGCCGTCACTACCCCCAGCTCCTTTAAGGTCAGTCCAGTCACTTCAAGGATGCCATCCATCCATCTTGCCCTTGGTCGGCCCCTCTTCCTTTTGCCTTCCACTTTCCCCAGCATAATTGTCTTCTCTAGGCTTTCCTGTCTCCTCATGATGTGGCCAAAGTACTTCAACTTTGTCTCTAGTATCCTTCCCTCCAATGAGCAGCCGGGCTTTATTTCCTGGAGGATGGACTGGTTGGATCTTCTCGCAGTCCAAGGCACTCTCAGAACTTTCCTCCAACACCACAGCTCAAAAGCATCGATCTTCCTTCGCTCAGCCTTCCCTAAGGTCCAGCTTTCACATCCGTAGGTGACTACAGGGAATACCATGGCTTGGACTAGGCGGATCTTTGTTGCCAGTCTGATGTCTCTACTCTTTACTATTTTATCGAGACTGGACGTTGCTCTCCTCCCAAGAAGTAAGCGTCTTCTGCATCTGCAGTCATCTTTGCGCTTAGAAATACAAAGTCTGTCACGGCCTCCACATTTTCTCCCTCTATTTTCCAGTTGTCAATCATTCTTGTTGCCATAATCTTGGTTTTTTTGACGTTTAGCTGCAACCCGGCTTTTGCGCTTTCTTCTTTCACCTTGATTAGAAGGCTCCTCGGCTCCTCCTCGCTTTCGGCCATCAGAGTGGTGTCATCTGCATATCTGAGGTTGTTAATGTTTCTTCCAGCCATTTTCACCCCAGCTTTGCATTCATCCAGCCCCGCACATCCTCACACGATGTGTTCTGCATACAAGTTAAAAAGGTTGGGTGAGAGGATGCAGCCTTGCCGTACGCCTTTCCCAATCTTGAACCAGTCTGTTGTTCCGTGGTCAGTTCTGACTGTTGCTCCTTGGTCCTTGTACAGATTCCTCATGAGAGAGGGAAGGGGGCTTGGGATGCCCATCCCACCAAGAACTTGCCACAATTTATTATGATCCACACAGTCAAAGGCTTTAGAATAGTCAATGAAGCAGAAATAGATGTTTTTCTGAAACTCCCTGCCTTTCTCCATTATCCAGCATTCGGATATTGGCAATCTGGTCTCTGGTTCCTCTGCCTTTTCTAAACCCAGCTTGAACATCTGGCAACTCTTGCTCCATGTATTGCTGGAGTCTTCCTTGCAGGATCTTGAGCATTACCTTACTGGCATGAGAAATAAGGGCCACTGTACGGAAGTTTGAGCAGCCTTTTGCAGTCTTTCGCAAAGATTATTATTATTATTATTATTATTATTATTATTATTAGTCTGGTTCAAGGTGTTTTGGCCTACAACTCCCAGAAATCCCAGCCAGTTTACCAGCTGTTAGGATTTCTGGGAGTTGAAGGCCAAAACATCTGGGGACCCACAGGCTGAGAACCACTGTTTCAAAGGAATTCATGGGGTTTTGGAGCATGCATAGATAGATAGATAGATAGATAGATAGATAGATAGATAGATAGATAGATGAGGTCTAATCTGGTTGGGACTGGCCAATAGGATTCCAACCATCGTCTCCTATAACAAGTCTGAGAGTTTTGTGACCAACAAGGGGAACCAAAGATGGTTAATTTTCCTCTAGCTGAACTATGTAGTGGGTGGGCTACACTGAGCTTATACATCAGAAGTAGTACAATTTTTTTCCTATTAGTATGGTTGTAATAGTGAATTACTTTATTGTTCTGAATCAGGATGAATGCATGCAAAATGTTGCTGCTAGCTGATATTTAAAGAGCTGACTGGAATGCCAATGTAAATAATTATGTTTGTAGAGAAGGAATATGCTGAGGGCTTGCTGGTTCCATTAAGCCTCATAGGTATTCCCTGTGTTTATTTGTCGTGCATGCAAAATGCCTTTAGTTATGGACTTATTGTTGAAGTCTTTATTCAAACCGGCTTAGTTTGTTAAATAGTTTTAAATATCACTTATTCAAGTTTAAATCTTCATTTGCCAAATAGTTTGATTTTTTAAAAAATCAGGACAACTTTGTCAGAAATATTAAAACTTAACTAGATATTTTTAATTATAAAAATGTGCATCAAGCACTGAAAGGCTTACATGGATACAATGACTCAGCAAAAGCTGCAGTTCAATAATAGCAGGTGTGCCTGTAGCTTAGTAGCCCTCAGCCTGAGGGAGGCCTCAGTGTGTTAGTAGGCCTCAGTGTGAGGTAGCCCTCAGTGTGAGAAAAGGCTGCAGTGTTAGTTGGTGTCAGTCTGTGAGAGGTATGTGTGGGAGAAAGGCCTCAGTGTTAGTTCGCCTCATTGTGGGAGAGGCACCAGTCTGAGAAAGGCCTCAGTGTGAGAAGGCCTCAGTGTGAGGTAGGCCTCAGTATGAGAAGGCCTTGTATGTGAACCTCTACGGTGCAGGTTGAAAGTTATTTGTGTCAAGCACTGAAAGGGTTACATGGATACAATGAGTCAGCAAAAGCTGCAGTTTAATATTAGTAGGTGTGCCTGTAGCTTAGTAGCCGTCAGCCTGAGGGAGGCCTCAGTGTGTTAGTACGCCTCAGTGTGAGGTAGCCCTCAGTGTAAAAAAAGGCTGCAGTGTTAGTTGGTCTCAGTCTATGAAAGGTATCTGTGGGAGAAAGGCCTCAGTGTTAGTTCGCCTCAGTGTGGGAGAGGCATCAGTTTGAGAAAGTCTTCAGTGTGAGAAGGCCTTGTATGTGAAGCTCCAGGGTGAAGGTTGAAATTTATTTGTGTCAAGCACTGAAAGGGTTACATGGATACAATGGCTCAGCAAAAGCTGCAGTTCGATATTAGCAGGTGTGCCTGTAGCTTAGTAACACTCGGATTGAGGGAGGCCTCAGTGTGTTAGTAGGCCTCAGTCTGAGGTAGCCTTTAGTGTGAGAAAAGGCTGTAGTGTTAGTTAGTCTCAGTCTGTGAGAGGTATGTGTGGGAGAAAGGCCTCAGTGTTAGTTCGCCTCAGTGTGGGAGAGGCATCAGTTTGAGAAAGTCTTCAGTGTGAGAAGGCCTTGTATGTGAAGCTCTAGGATGAAGGTTGAAATTTATTTGTGTCAAGCACTGAAAGAGTTACATGGATACAATGATTCAGCAAAAACTGCAGTTCGATATTAGCAGGTGTGACTGTAGCTTAGTAGCACTCAGCTTGAGGGAGGCCTCAGTGTGTTAGTAGGCCTCAGTCTGAGCTAGCCCTCAGTGTGAGAAAAGGCTGCAATGTTAGTTGGTTTTAGTCTGTGAGAGGTATCTGTGGGAGAAAAGCCTCAGTGTTAGTTCGCCTCAGTGTGGGAGAGGCATCAGTCTGAGAAAGCCTTCAGTGTGAGAAGGCCTCAGTGTTATAAAGGCCTCAGTGTGAGAAAAAGCTGCAGTGTTAGTTGGTTTTAGTCTGTGAGAGGTATCTGTGGGAGAAAAGCCTCAGTGTTAGTTCGCCTCAGTGTGGGAGAGGAGTCAGTCTGAGAAAGCCTTCAGTGTGAGAAGGCCTCAGTGTGAGGTAGGCCTCAGTATGAGAAGGTCTTGTATATGAAGCTCCAGGGTGAAGGTTGAACTTTATTTGTGTTATGGATATCTTGTTTTTGTAAATAGCGCAACCACATTATTTTGCTATAAAGAAAAGCCTCCAAGGGAAGAGATAACATTGGTGCTGGGTCACGCTGCTGCTAATAAGTTACTCTGCTATACATTTATGAGGAGGGTCTGTTGTTAATAAGCCCACTCACCCAACAATGTTTGCTCTTGGAAAAGACTTTCCAAGAAACTGAATCAATGTGCTGCTTAATACAGTCGTACGGTGCGGCTGTTTATTTTAAATGCTTTGGGGTTTCTTAAATTGAATCATTTAAAGTGCTCTGTGTGCTTATCTGGTAATATTTTCACTGTCTTTGTTCAGGATTATTTCAAGCATTTTTTTGAAGCTAAATAAAGATTAAGTAGGAGTGGCAGTCGTCCTAATTGCTCTCGGAATCCTTTTTGCCAGCTGTGTAGCCGTCTTTTGCTGAATTTCTCAGATTGTGCGCTGAATCCTTCTAATTAAAAGAATTCCCCTTTTCTGCTGAAAAGGAAATAGATGGCAAAGCTGTGTTATGCTGAAACACGTACGTGTTGACAGTTCCTGATAGTAAAATCTTTAGATTCCTTTTGAAAGCAAATGTTGTCCCTGAGACTTACAAAACACCCTTAATGCATGCCTGTTAACATTTCCACCCTGTGTCTCTGATGGTTGTGTAGCACTCAGCTTGAGGGAGGCCTCAGTGTGTTAGTAGGCCTCAGTCTGAGGTAGCCCTCAGTGGGAGAAAAGGCTGCAGTGTTAGTTGGTCTCAGTCTGTGAGACGTATCTGTGGGAGAAAGGCCTCGGTGTTAGTTCGCTTGCCTGTTAACATTTCTACCCTGTGTCTCTGATGGTTGTGCTGCTGTTTCTTCCTTATGGTGACAGTAAGGCGAACTTTTCCTGAGTTTTCTGGAGCTGATAGTTTGTGGCTCGCTGAAGGTCACCGGGTTGATTTCCATGGCCAAGAGCAGAATTGAATCCTAGTCTCCAAAGTAATGGGATGCAACTGCATTGTACAATTAGTACAGTTTAACACCACTTTAAATGTTGTGGCTCAGTCCTATGGAATCATTGGAGTTGTAGTTTTACAACGTCTTCGGCCTTCCCTGATCACCCAACTTCCCTGATCACCCATCTTGGTACGAACCATCACAAAACTTGAGATCATCTGGGGAGGCCTTGCTCTTGATCCCACCGCCATCACAGACACGACTGGTGGGGACGAGGGACAAGGCCTACCAAACTACCAAACTCGCAAATTTTGTACCTTGTCTGTTTGTTTGTTTTGTTCTGTTAGAAATTAATACAATTGACTGGTTGCCCTGACACAACAAATATAAATGGCCTTTTAAGAAGAATCATAGAATCCTAGAGTTGGAAGAGACCTCATGGACCATCCAGCCTTTGCTTAAAAGCCTCCAAAGGAGTCTCCACCACACTCCGGGGCAGAGAGTTCCACTGCTGAACAGCTCTCACAGTTCAGAACTTCTTCCTCATGTTCAGGTGGAACCTCCTTTCCTGTAGTTTGAAGTCATTGTTCCATTGCGTCCAGCAGAAAACAAGCTTGCTCCCTCCTCCCTATGACTTCTCATCACATCTCGATCCATGGTCCCCATCATGTCTTCTTGAAGCCTTCTCTTCTGCAGTCTAAACATGCTCTTTAAGCCGCTCCTCATAGAGCTTGTTCTCCTGACCCTTGATCCTTTGAGTCACCCCCCTCTGGACACATTCCAGCTTAGAGTCAACATTTCCCTTCAATTGTGGTGCCCAGAATTGGACACAGTGTGGTTCCAGGTGTGGTCTGACCAAGGCAGAATAGAGCATGGGGAGCATGACTTCCCTGGATCTAGGCGCTATATAACCATGCTGGCCTTTTAAGAAGGCACCCAGCTTCCTTTAGACTAGAGAGATAATATTGAGAGCCTAGCCATGTGTCATATCACCTAAAAGAGGAACTCGACTGGCTCAGGCTTGCATCAGATGTCATGAGGATGTCACAGCAGTCCTTTCCCTGCTTTAACCCTCATGCTGTGCTCCACCTATTTCTGTTCCGAAGATAAGATGACCATAGGTCAAAGTACCTCCAATTGTTACTTGTACCAGATTACAGTGAGTGTAAACTCAGCTGTTTGCATTACTGTAAATCAACAAAACTTTTCCCATCTCTCCCCCATGAAAAAGTTTTTGTTTTTGCTTGAGTGTGGAGGAAGAGAAGCAAGGAAGTTATTTTCTCTGGCCGGGATAGGAGTGGCATGAGAAGTGGCTGTTGAGGCATGCTTTTCCTGGAAACATTTTTAAAGACATGGTCATCATCAGAGAATAACGCCATTGAGAAATAGAGAAAGAGATGAAGTTATGCTGTTGCTTCACAAAGTGAAAGTTAAAGCCATTTTGTTTGTCTTAAATCACCTATGCACAGATCCAGAAAAATGATCCGGATCCCTAATACCATATATGCTCGAGTATAAGCCAAGATTTTCATCCCTTTTTTAGTCTGAAAAAGCCCCCCTGGGCTTATACTCAAGTCAAATTTATTTATTACTTTATTCTATTTATTATTATTATTATTATTATGTTTATTATTTTACTCTATTATTATTACATTTATTATTGTACTCTATTGTTATTATTAAATTTATTATTTTACTATATTATTATTATTACATTTACATTATTTTACTCTATTATTATTTTGTTGCATTTATTTTATTCTGTTATTACTATTATTACATTTATTATTTTACTTTATTATTTTTGTTATTATATTTATTATTACTCTATTATTATATTTATTATTACTCTATTATTATATTTTTTATTTTGCTCTATTGTTATTATTACATTTACATTATTTTACTCTATTATTATTTTGTTGCATTTATTTTATTCTATTATTACTATTATTACATTTATTATTTTACTTTATTATTATATTTATTATTATATTTATTATTACTCTATTATTATATTTATTATTTTGCTCTATTGTTATTATTACATTTACATTATTTTACACTCTTGTTATTTTTGTTGCATTTATTTTACTCTATTACTAATATTACATTTATTATTTTACTTTATTATTATATTTATTATTACTCTATTACATTTATTATTTTACTCTATTGTTATTATTACATTAACATTATTTTACTCTATTATTATTGTTATTGTTGTTGCATTTATTATTTTACTCTATTTTTATTATTAAATTTATTATTTTACTCTATTATTGTTATTACATTTACATTATTTACTCTATTTATTATTATTATTACATTTATTTTACTCTAAAATTGTTATTACATTTGTTATTTTACTCTATTTTTTATTGTTACACTTATTATTATACTTTCTTTTTATTATTACAGTTACTTTATTCTATTATTACTCTATTACTGTTATTACCTTTCCATTATTTTGCTCTATTATTATTTTATTATATGTATTGTTTTACTCTCTTTATCATTATTGGAAGGATATGTAAACTCAGGTCTCATAGATTCCTAAAATATTATGAGATTATTTAGAAAACACACTATTACTATCCTGTTTTACAATATTGTAGGGACTCACATTTAAGAGATTCTTTTAACTACCGTATATACTCGAGTATATGACAATATAAGCTGAGGCATCTAATTTTGCCACAAAAACTGGGAAAATGTATTTATTTCCATATAAGCTGGGCGTGGGAAATGCAGCAGCTATTGGCAAATTTCAAAATAAAAATGGATACCAATAAAATTATATGAATTGAGGCATCCGCAGGTTAAATGTTTTTGAGTATTTACATAACATTGGAACTGAAAATAAGGCTGTCCAATTGATTGAACCATTATTTTAACCTTCAATGTAAATATGCTTTTCTGATCTTTTTACTATGTGTTTATACTCTTATATTGTGTTGGAAAATATTTTGGAGTGAGGTTATTCACTCACTTCCTTGTGATAACATACATTACTGTTGAATAATATTCCATGACTTGTTCATTTGTATTTCATTGCTGTCAATCCACTATTTATTTTTATTGTGTCAGGAACAAACCAAACAGTTGTATTGCATTTTTAAACAAACAAACAAACAAAACACAAAGTTTGCAAGCTTGGTAATTGATTAAATGTCCTTTGACCAGTAGCTGACCACTTGGAGTGCTTCTGGTGTTACTATAAGAAGGTCCTCCATTGTGCATGTGGCAGGTCTCAGGTTGCATTGCAGCAGGTGGTCAATGGTTTGCTCTTCTCTAAACTTGCATGTCGTGGATTCCACTTTGTAGCCCCATTTCTGAAGGTTGGCTCTGCATCTCGTGGTGCCAGAGCGCAGTTTGTTCAGCGCCTCTCAAGTCACCCAGTCCTCTATGTGCCCAGGGGGGAGTCTTTCATTTGGTATCAGCCATTGATTGAGGTTCTGGGTTTGAGCCTGCCACTTTTGGACTCTCGCTTGCTGAGGTGTTCCAGCAAGTGTCTCTGTAGATCTTAGAAAACTATTTCTAGATTTAAGTCGTTGACGTTCTGGCAGATACCCAAACAGTGGATGGGATGGAGATGTCACTGCCTTGGTCCTTTCACTATTGGCTGCCACTTCCCGGCGGATGTCAGGTGGTGCAATACCGGCTAAACAGTGTAATTTCTCCAGTGGTGTAGGGTGCAGACACCCCGTGATAATGCAGCATGTCTCATTAAGAGCCACATCCACTGTTTTAGCATGGTAAGATGTATTCCACACTGGGGATGCATACTCAGCAGCAGAGTAGCATAGCGCAAGGGCAGATGTCTTCACTGTGTCTGGTTGTGATCCCCAGGTTGTGCCAGTCAGCTTTCGTATGATATTGTTTCTAGCACCCACTTTTTGCTTGATATTCAGGCAGTGCTTCTTGTAGGTAAGGGCATGGTCCAGAGTGACTCCCAGGTATTTGGGTTTGCTGCAATGCTCCAGTGGGATTCCTTCCCAGGTCATCCTCAGAACTCGGGATGCTTGTCTGTTCTTGAGGTGAAAGGCACATGTCTGTGTTTTAGATGGATTAGGGATCAGCTGGTTTCAGTGGTCAGTCCACTGAAAGGTCACTGTTTAATATGTATGGTGTTTATACAGTAACATGAGCAAAAGCCCAGACCCCTGCCCTGAAGAGCTTACAATCTAAATATATACGATGGAAGGTCGAGAAAGCAAAGGGTAGCAAGGGACGATGATAAGCAAATGCAGTTACACTTTAGAGCTTGTTTGAGTTGGGGATTATGACTAAAGGGGGGAATCAAAGGCTCCTGGAGGATGCGTCCATCCTTTAGCTGCTTTTACTCTTTAAAAAAAGAGAGAATATTTACAATGCTTCTTCTTCACATTTTATTCAATTGCTATAATTATACTCACTTCTACATTTAGATTTTATCAATATCCAGAAAGTAGAAATGAGCCTCTTTTAGAATATAGACCAGACATGGGCAAAGTTTCTAACTTGAGGGCTGCATGGTGGGCCAGAGCGGGATGGGGGTTGATGGTGGACGGGAGAGAAAAAGTGTATCCATGAGACCCCGTATTGCCTACTCCTGATGTAGAATCCTAGAGTTGGATGAGACCCCTAAGGGCCATCCAGTCCAACCCCCTGCCATGCAGGAAGGCACAATCAAAGCACTCCCAATAGACAGCCTCTGTGGAAAAGCCTCCAGAGAAAGAGGCTCCACCTCACTCCAGGCAGTCTAATCCACTCTCCAGGAAGTTCTTCCTAGTCTTTTTAATCAAATCTTTTTTCCTGCTATTTGAAACCATTGCTCCCTTGTACCCTGGTCTTTAGAGCAGCAGAAAGTCAGTATTCCCCTTCTCTTCCTCAATGGGACACCCTTTGAAATCTTGAAACATGGCTCCTTCTCAACTGTCTCTTCTCCCAGCTAAACATTCCCCAGGAGGAATGGAAGAAGGAAAAAGAGAAGGAAGAAAGAGAGAAAGAGTGGAAGAGACGGATGAAAGAGAGAAAGGGTGGAAGAGAAGGATGAAAGGAAGAAAAGATGAACGCCTGAAGAAGAAAAGGCTGAGAGGAGACATGATAGCCATGTATAAATTTGTGAGAGGAAGTCATAGGGAGGAAGAAACAAGCTTGTTTTCTGCTGCCCTGGAGACTAGGGAACAATGGCTTCAAACTACAAGAAAGGAGATTCCATCTGAATATTAGGAAGAACTTCCTGACTGTGAGAGCTGTTCAACAGTGGAACTCTCTGCCCCAGAATGTGGTAGAAGCTCCTTCTTTGGAAGCTTTTAAACAGAGGCTGGATGGCCATCTGTCGGGGGTGCTTTGAATGCAATATTCCGGCTTATTGGCAGAATGGGGTTGGACTGGATGGCCCATGAGGTCTCTTCCAACTTTAGGATTCTATGATTCTATGAAAGGGAATGGAGGGAGGAAGAGAAGGAAGGGGGGAAGGAAAGAGAGAAGGAAAGAAAGACAAAAGTGAAGGACAGAAGGAAGGAAGGAAGGAAGGAAGGAAGGAAGGAAGGAAGGAAAAAGGGAGAGAGGGAAGGAGGGAGGAAGAGAAGGAAGGGGGGAAGAGAAAGGCAAAAGTGGAGGGCAGGAAGGACGGAGGGAGGGAAGGAAGGAAGGAAGGAAGGAAGGAAGGAAGGAAGAAGAGAGAGAGGGAAGGAGGGAGGAAGAGGAGGAGGGGGGAGAGGAAAGAGAAGGAAAGAAAGACAAAAGTGGTGGAAGGAACGACGGAGGGAAGGAAGGAAGGAAAAACGGAGAGAGGGAAGGAGGGAGGAAGAGAAGGAAGGGGGGAGGAAAGAGAAAGACAAAAGTGGAGGAGGGCAGGAAGGACAGAAGGAAGGACGGAGGGAAGGAAGGAAGCAAGAAGAGAGGGAAGGAGGGAGGAAGAGAGGAAAGAGAAGGAAAGAAAGACAAAAGTGGTGGAAGGAAGGACGGAGGGAAGGAAGGAAGGAAAAAAGGAGAGAGGGAAGGAGGGAGGAAAGAGGAAAGGAAGGAAGGATGAAAGGGTGTAAGGGCAGGAAGGAGGGAAGGAGAAAGTAGGAGATAAAGAAGGCAGGAAAGAGAGAAGGAAGGAAGGATAGAATGGCAAGAGAGAGGAGGGCCTCAGAAAAGAGCTCAAGGAGCCACATCTGGTCCCCGGGCCTGGGTTTACCCATAGCTGATTGAGACACACATACCAAATTGGATGTAAACTTTGTGATGTGTTAGATAAGCTACCAGAAAGACAGGAATTCAGTGATTAAAACCCTATCAAACTAGAGCCAGGTAAAAGATAAAGGTAAAGGTTTTTCCCTGACATGAAGTCCAGTCGTGTCCGACTCTGGGGGTTGGTGCTCATCTCCATTTCTAAGCCGAAGAGCCGGCGCTGTCCGTAGACACCTCCAAGATCATGTGGCCAGCATGATTGCATGGTGCGCCGTTACCTTCCCGCCGTAGTCGTACCTATTGATCTACTCACATTTGCATGTTTTCGAACTGCTAGGTTGGCAGAAGCTGGGCCTATGTTCTGTCTGTCTCTCTTTCGTTCATTCCTTACAGGCACATAGAAAAAAAGAAGATAAAGAGAGGCCACAGTTTTGGTTTCAGACATAACAGTAAGATCTTTGAAAAAAAAAAAAAACAGTTCATAACCCCAGCAGGAAATCTTGACTTTTAGTTATAGCCTGCTATTGTCTAACAAACAATGATTTGTTGACGTAGACAGGTTTGGACTTGAGTACAGGACAAAATTCAAGAAACCACATGCATTGACTATTATGTTCAAATCCACCCATGCAGCGAATTCCTTTAACCTTATTTAATCGTGAGAATAAATAGGAATAAGAGAATGAACAGATACTGGTCCAAGAAGAGCTTGATATTTTCTTGAATTTACTTACTTATTTTACTTAGGCGATCCCTCGTAGTCTGAGTAGGATTGTCTTCCAAGATCGGTGTACTGGTGGTGGGTCCGTAGGTGACTGTGAAGCCCTATTCTTGATCTGCTTCTTCTCCTGCAGTGAGGGCATTGGATTCCAGGTGGAAGGCGGTCCCGCTTGGGGTTGGCATGACGTGCCTTCCTCTTGGCACATTTCTCTCTTTCGCCCTCTATTTATGCCACTTCAAATTCTACAGCACTGCTGGTCACAGCTGACCTCCAACTGGAGCGCTCAAGGGCCAGGGCTTCCCAGTTCTCAGTGTCTATGCCAGAGTTTTTAAGGTTGGCTTTGAGTCCATTTTAAAATCTTTTTTCCTGCCCACCACCCTTCTGTTTTCCGTTCTTGAGTTTGGAGTAGAGCAACTGCTTAGGAAGACAGTGGTCGGGCATCCATACAATGTGGTCGGTCCAACAGAGTTGATGGCGGAGGACCATCGCTTCAATGCTGGTGGTCTTTGCTTCTTCCAGCACGCTGACATTTGTCCGCTTGTCTTCCCAAGAGATTTGCAGGATTTTCCGAAGGCAGCGCTGATGGAATCATTCCAGGAGTTGCATGCGACGTCTGTAGACAGTCCACGTCTCGCAGGCATATAGCAGGGTTGGGAGGACAATAGCTTTATAAACAAGCACCTTGGTATCTCTACGGATGTCCCGGTCCTCAAACACTCTCTGGTTCATTTGGAAAAATGCTCCACTCACAGAGCTCAGGCGGTGTTGTATTTCAGTGTCAATGTTGACTTTTGTGGAGAGGTGGCTGCCAAGGTAGTGGAAACGGTCAACATTTTCTAATGTTACACCATTAAGCTGTATCTCTGGCATTGGAGAGGGATTGGCTGGTGACTGCTGGAAGAGGACTTTGGTTTTCTCAATGTTCAGTGACAGGCTAAGCTCATATGCTTCTGCGAAGGTGTTTAGAGTGGCTTGTAGGCTTGTACATTGTACTATTAGCATTAAATCCTTGCTATAAGCCAGTCGGATTCCCTCAACGGAGGTTGAGAAGATTGGGATATAAAAGTTTTAAATAAATAATAATAATAATTCTTCTGAATGCGTACAGATGACGTTGTCATCAGCATATTGGAGTTCTTGCATTTGTGATATCTTTGATAATCCTACTCCAACTTGCAGCTATTTTGATTTCATTTTAATGAAGAAAAAAACAAACAATAGGCCAGGTTGGAAAACTTTTTAATTTCTTTTTTAAAGTGTTTATTTCACCCTTTTGCTGAGTGACTGCTCCACATTTTAACTATAAGAAGGTTTATGTACTGCTTGGTGCCCGTTTCTGCTCTTTGGTGGGTTTGCTTTGCTTTCTAAGGGAACTAAAAGGTATCTACCAGAGGCAAAGAGTGCCTAATTGCTCTTTGGTGACTATCTGGACATAATGAGTTCTCTAGCGTAATTAGATTATATTTGAATGAATGAATAAATTCTTCAAAATGAATTTGGAGGCATATTAGTGTATCAGATAAAGGCTTGGAGAGCTGCTTTGAAGTTTACATGAGTGGAAGCAACCTTCAATGGAAAGCATTATAATGGGGTGACCATAGAAGGCTTCTGCAACCTATGATGCCAGCCAATGACAGTCCTCCAGAAACAGGACAGTCTTCCTGTTTCAGCCAAAGCTGCGCAGTTTACCTAATAAATCATAAGACAATATTTGTAAGTGCTCAATAGCAAAGATTCCTCGAGATTTAAGCCAGTGGGGAGAGATGTTCAACAGAGTGACCATTTATGGTCCTTCTTTTGGACTCCCTCTGGCTTTATTGGTTTCTTCTGTACTCTTCTGACGTATTGTGTCTCTTTCATTCTTTTTTAATACAAGGAATCCAGACTTCTTTTAGGACTCAGCCTGTGTTTGAGACTAAATCTGTTATAGTGTTTCCCCCTTCTAATGTTTTTGAGTCTGACTTGGATGGTGGACCTGATGTGATCAATGTCAATGAGGATGAGGTGCAAAATGGAGACACTTTGGACAATATGGTTACTATGGACTCTGATCGAGAAGGATCAGGGAAAAAGCGAAGTTCTCATGAGAAAGTTCCTGCCACGGGAAGGCAGGAAAGTTTACTCCCTTTCTCCAGGCTCAAGTTTGCAAGATAGTTTCACACCTGCTTCAGCTAATGAGATAGATAAGACCAGTCGCCGTCTGGAAATTAGCCAGAACCGTAGAGGGGTCCAATGTTTATGCAGGTCAGAAAGAATTCTTCAGTTAAGGGCAAAGACTGGGGGGAGTAGAAATCAGTTTCTGGGACTTAAATTGAGCTGTTAGGGAATTTCCTTTAGACCAGGCATCGTTTGGTTTCAAGTCAAGTCTCCTGGATATTCTTGTTTCATGTGGCCTCGTCTCCAAGGTTTCCTGGCTTTTCAAGTGGATTAGCAGTGGCTATGTTCATGGTTTTATATTGAAGGCTTTTGGTATTTTATTGCATCTGCATCGTTATAACAAGCGTTTGGAACTTTGTTATTATTCCTATGTTTGGACACTGTTTATGTTGCTGCTTATTTGGTTTTTTGCTTTTGGACTTTTATCAACTTTATATTCGTCTCTGTTATTGGCTCCAATTATTCTTCAAATAAAGATGACTCTTCTTTCATCCATGGTGTGGTGTAATTAATGATTAGAGGGTCCTGTTCCTGCTCTAGGGTGCAACAAGTTCATTCTTAACATCACTTCTGGGAGTACCACTAATTGCATTTCTCTTGGCAGTGGGTTTCCCCAATCGATGCACAAACCATGCTTCCATGTGTATGAATAGTTGACATCAATATAAACTATAGTAGGATTGAAAGAGGAAAGCAGAGGGAACAGATGAGAGGCATTTGAGATTGGCTCCTGATTGATAAATCATAGTTTGCAGACAGTTGTTATATCCATATCAGATTGGAGAGAGTCTTATTTTTAAGCAAATTGAAGTGCTTTGGCTGAATGTGTTTGCACTTGTTCTTCAGCATGCTCCAGTGGCTGGTATGATTACATGGAACCCAGTTGCTGAAGAAGTGCCAAGTGTCTCAAAATCTGTGTTTCCTTTTTAGTTGGTCTCAGTCTGTACGGCTGTGGTCAGATGCATACCTATTAACGGTGACGGACAAATCAGAAGTTATCTTGTCTCGAGTTAGCACATTTGTCCAAGCACAGAATTAATTTATAGAGGAAATGTAGAGAAAAACTGACGATTACGTACCTAGATATACTTGATACTATATTATAAAGAGCTTTCTCGAGTCAGCGTGCCATAGTGGTTTGAGCATTGGACTCCAGCTCTGGAGAACAGGGAACATACTGTATATACTCGAGTATAAGCCGACCCGAATATAAACCGAGGAGAAGTTGTGTTAAGCTCCTGAACTCCATCTGCAGTTGTTAGTGCCTTGGAATTTGGAATGAGCTGGACAGGCAGGAGAGTGTTGGAGCCTGTGATTGTGTTTAAGGATCAGGGTATTTCGGGTACCAGGAGATCCCTGTTCAAAGTGTATTTTCTCATGAGAATGTTTCTGAAGGGTGTGGGGATGGTGGTGTGTTCCCTGAATTGCTACCAGAGAATTCCCATGGTTTGGAGCCTGAGAATAGCTCGGCACCTGGGCCAGCTGCAGAAATTAATGAGCAAATAGATATACAGGATGTAATTAGTCAGAATAGGAAAGCAGATCAGTCCCTCAGGTGTTCTGCCAGGCTCAAAGAAAAAATGATAAGGGATTCAAGGCTAAAACAAAACCCATTTCTGGCCACTTGGGATATAGCGTAATGAGGAGATAAAAGTCTCAAGTACAGGATCTGTAGTCAGATGAAGCATTGTTTGGAATCAAGTCAAGACCTTGTTCCTGTTCCTTGGAAGCCTTGCTTGGAAAGATTCATGTGTTAAGTGCCTTTGTTTCATGTTTTTAGTTTTTGGATTTTATTTTCATGTGTTAAATACCTTGGATTTATGTTTCCAGTTTTTGGATTTTACTATAGAGGTTTCTGCCTTTGTTTTTCATGAACTTTGATGGACTTATTTCCTGAACTATTTGCTCTGGCTTATCTTCCTACCTAATTGGATTTACCTATACTTCTAAAGTGCTTTTTACTACTACTGCTTTTTTAATAGCTTCAATAAACGGATTGTATTTCTACTCAGCTGTGTGGTATTTAAAGTCAGAGGACTTTCCTGGTCTGGAGAGCAACAGAGGGAGGCTGAGCAGAAGAGGGAAAGCAGCGGAAAATGTGAGTCTCAAAATGCAAAGCAGAGGTGGGACTGGGAACTGAAGGAACGCTTGGCTTTATCTGGCAAGAAGGAAGTGATTAATCAACTCTGTTCCTCTGTCGGTTTTTGCAAGTGAGTTGTCTATGCAGAAGTTGCAAGTTGAGACCTTTTAACCAACTTTACAAGGAGGGAAAGCATTTTGGCACATCAGTAATGTGTGCTAAGGGCAGGGCAGGGGAGGGAGGAGCAACCTGGGGAATGGAAAACCAACTCTCCCATAATTTACCCAAATTGCATCTTGCTCACTCTTGGCAAAGAAATGGCTGGCTATTTCCTAGCTGCGGTCTTTCTTTGCAAGTCTTATTTGAAGAAGGAACTGAAATGCAGCAGGGTGAGATGGCCTCCTCTGTCTGGTTTCTCCACATAGTTGTGTGTCTTCAAGTCACGTCCAGTCTAAGGTTACAGCTGGGTTTTCCTGGTCAGAGTTGTTTTGCCTTGCCTTCCTTTAAGGCTGAAAGAGTGCGGCTTGCCCAGGGTCACCCAGTGACCTTTGTATCTGGAGTCAAACACAGCATTCAAACCACTACACCAGTGTTTCTCAACCTTCCTAATGCCGTGACCCCTTAATACAGTTCCTCATGTTGTGGTGACCCCCAACCATAACATTATTTTGCTACTGTTATGAATTGTAATGTAAATGTCTGATATGCAAGATGTATTTTCACTCACTGGACCAAATTTGGCACAAATACCCGATACACCCAAATTTGCATTCTGGTGCGGTTGGGGGGATTGATTTTGTCATTTCGGGGTTGTAGTTGCTGGGATTTATAGTTCACCTCAAATCAAAGAGCATTCTGAACACCACCAACAATGGAATTGAACCAAATTTGGCACACAGAACTTCCATGACCAACAGAAAATACTGGAAGGGTTTAGTGGGCATTGACCTTGAGTTTGTTAGTTCAAGTTCGCCTACATCCAGAGAGCACTCTAGACTCCAACAATGATGGATCTGGACCAAACTTGGCGTGGATACTCAATATGTTCAAATGTGAACACTCGTGGGGTTTTGGGGAAATAGACCTTGAGATTTGGGAGTTGTACTTGCTGGGATTTATAGTTTGCCTATAATCAAGGAGCGCTCTGAACCCCAACAATGATAGAATTGGGCCAAACTTACCAGAGGGAGACCCCCATGACCAACAGAAAATACTGTGTTTTCTAATGGTCTTTGGTGACCCCTCTGACACCCCTTCGCGACCCCTCCAGGGGTCCCGACCCCCAGGTTGATAAACACTGATCTAAGTCATTAATAAAGATGTTGAACAGGACCGGGCCCAGGACGGAACCCTGTGGCACTGGTATAGATTGATACCAGTTTTAATTGCCATAGGTCAACGCTATGGAGTCCTGGGCTTTGTACTCTGGTGAGGCATCGGGAGACTTTGGCAGTGAAGGCCTTGTAAAACAGCAAGTCATAACCCAACACCCAAACCATTGCACCATACTAGCTACACACAGCCCTGCCTGAGAATATTCCAAGGAAGTGGTTAGATTTATGCCTTGCCCTGTGGCACTAGAGAGAAATAACTCTTTCCTTAGAATTACAGCTTTGATTTCCCCTTCCCACTCACAATCGTACTGCCACATGTCTGGGATTTTGTTTTCAATCAGCGTGTTCAGCCGCTTGCCTTACAGGCGGATTTCAGTGTAGTCACTGCCCAATTTCTGATTGTCTCGCTAGTAAGACGATGACTAAGCAGTTGTCAGCCGCTATCGCCTTTCTGGAAGAGCCTTTGAACGAATGATACAGAGATCACCAAATGTTATTTGCCCATTGGAGCTTGTCTGCAGCTTCTTTCCACCCCACTCTTCCAAAAGCGCTTCTCTCCAGACTTTTAAAACTGAAAGCAGAATTGGAAGTGGCAGAGAACAAACTTTAAACTCTCATGGAGTGACTTAAAATTAAATGAGTGAGGATTTGATTAAAATTTTATCTCTAGGTATTTCCAGACACTCCAGTGTGACTCTAAGGTTGACCTCCTCCAGTCTTGCTGGAAGGACCATAGAATAATAGAGTTGGAAGAGACCACTTGAGCTATCTAGTCCAACCCCCTGTCATGCAGGACCTAGAGATTTCTAGAGAAAACACCTCTGTGGGAATCTCTAGGTCCTCTAGTGTAATTCTATGATCATCTTCCATGTTAGGTTCTTGTGGGTTTTTTTGGGCTATAGGGCCATGTTCTAGAGGCATTTCTCCTGACGTTTCGCCTGCATCTATGGCAAGCATCCTCAGAGGTGAGGATGCTTGCCATAGATGCAGGCGAAACGTCAGGAGAAATGCCTCTAGAACATGGCCCTATAGCCCAAAAAAACCCACAAGAACCTAGTGATTCCAGCCATGAAAGCCTTCGACAATACATCTTCCATGTTATTTATTTATTTGTCGTTTCTGGGCAACCAGTCAATTATATTACATTTCTAACAGAACAAACAGACAGAATACAAAATTTGTGAGTTTGGTAGTTGATTAAATGTCCTTTGACCAGTATCTGGCCACTTGGAGTGCCTCTGGTGTTGCTGCAAGAAGGTCCTCCATTGTGCATGTGGCAGGGCTCAGGTTGCATTGCAGCAGGTGGTCAGTGGTTTGCTCTTCTCCGCACTCTCATGTCGAGGATTCCACTTTGTAGCCCCATTTCTTAAGGTTGGCTCTGCATCTCGTGGTGCCAGAACGCAGTCTGTTCAGCGCCTTCCAAGTCGCCCAGCCTCTGTGTGCCCAGGGGGGAGTCTCTCATTTGGTATCAGCCATTGATTGAGGTTCTGGGTTTCAGCCTACCACTTTTGGACCCTCGCTTGCTGAGGTGTTCCAGTGAGTGTCTCTGTAGATCTTAGAAAACTATGTCTAGATTTAAGTTGTTGACATGCTGGCTGATACCCAAACGGGATGAGCTGGAGATGTCTCTGCCTTGGTCCTTTCACTATTGGCTTCTACTGTCAGGTGGTGCAATACCGGCTAAGCAGTGTAATTTCTCCAGTGGTGTAGGGCGCAGACACCCCGTGATAATGCAGCATGTTTCATTAAGAGCCACATCCACTGTTTTAGTGTGGTGAGATGTGTTCCACACTGGGCATGCATACTCAGCAGCAGAATAGCACAGCGCAAGGGCATATGTCTTCACTGTATCTGGTTGTGATCCCCAGGTTGTGCCAGTCAGCTTTCGTATGATATTGTTTCTAGCGCCCACTTTTTGCTTGATGTTCAGGCAATGCTTCTTGTAGGTCAGGACACGGTCCAGAGTGACTCCCAGGTATTTGGATGTGTTGCAATACTCCAGTGGGACCCCTTCCCAGGTAATAATCCTCAGAGCTCGGGATGCTTGTCTGTTCTTAAGGTGAAAGGCGCATGTCTGTGTTTTAGATGGGTTAGGGATCAGCTGGTTTTCCCTGCAATAGTTGTACTGTTGAAATTGCATGATGTTTTATATTTGAAAAACAGTATAGTCTTTCTAGTCCTCATTGATAATACAGGTACTGAAGGCAAAAGGTGCAAGTGTGCCCCCGTTCTCTCCTTCAGCGTCATGCTTTCTCAATGTCTGACACCATAAACAGGTTCCCCCCCCTTCCTCTGTCTTACGTAATGTGCAAATCAAGTAGATCTTCCTCTCTGGAAGAATGAAAAACATATAAAAGAAAAACAGTTGAAAGATTTCACTGAGGTTCTCATGTTGTGGGAGCTGAATAAAGATGTGTGTAGTTTGAAATCCTCACGGGAGACGGTAATTTTCATCGTTTAGAGTGCTCTGATACGAGTATTGAGATTAGGTTACATGCTAAATTTAGCCCACTGTTTTTGGCATTGCAAGTATTAAAATATAAGTCAGAGTCTGTATCTTTTCGGCGCGTTAGTCTAGGTCTCACACTGCTGAATAATTAGTTTCCTAAATTGGATCTTACGCTGATGCTGTTCTCTAATTTATATAGCCTGAATATTGCCCCTATTTTGAAAAATCCAAAGTTGTATTTCTATATATGAGTTTAATCGGATGGGGAATAATGTTCAAGGAAATTGGTGCCTATTTGATGTGGTTAGAGGCAAGGGTGTGTATTTATGGGGCAGCTTTTGTCATTTGGGAGCTGTAGTTGCTGGGATGTATAGTTCACCTACAATCAAAGAGCATTCCGAACTCCACCAATGATGGAACTGAACCAAACTTGGCACACAGGACTCCCACAACCAACAGAAAATACTGGAAAGGTTTGGTTGGCATTGACCTTGAGTTTTGGAGTTGTAGTTCACCTACATCCAGAGAGCACTGTGGACTCACACAATGATGGATCTGGACCACATCTGGAATACTGTGTCCAATTCTGGGCACCACAATTGAGGAGAGATATTGACATGCTGTGCCCAGAGGAGGGCGACTAAAATGATCAAGGGTCTGGAGAACAAGCCCTATGAGGAGCGGTTTAAGGAGCTGGACATCTTTAGCCTGAAGAAGAGAAAGCTGATGAGGACCA
Source organism: Anolis sagrei (assembly GCF_037176765.1). Classification (NCBI taxonomy): domain Eukaryota; kingdom Metazoa; phylum Chordata; class Lepidosauria; order Squamata; family Anolidae; genus Anolis; species Anolis sagrei. The sequence continues at coordinate 334,740,657 of NC_090021.1, forward strand.
TGTATAAATATGTGAGGGGAAGTCACAGGGAGGAGGGAGCAAGCTTGTTTTCTGCTTCCCTGGAGACTAGGACACGGAGCCATTGCTTCAAACTACAAGAGAGGAGATTCCATCTGAACATGAGGAAGAACTTCCTGACTGTGAGAGCCGTTCAGCAGTGGAACTCTCTGCCCCGAAGTGTGGTGGAGGCTCCTTCTTTGGAAGCTTTTAAACAGAGGCTGGATGGCCATCTGTCGGGGGTGCTTTGAATGCAATATTCCTGCTTCTTGGCAGGGCGTTGGACCGGATGACCCATGAGGTCTCTTCCAACTCTTTGATTCTATGGGCCTTGAGTTTGGGAGTTGTAGTTCATCTACCTCCAGATAGCACTGGACTCAAACAATGATGGATCTGGACCAAACTTGGCACATATACTCAGTATGTCCAGATATGAACACTGGTGGAGTTTGTGGCAAATAGACCTTGACGATGCTGGAATTTATAGTTCACCTTAAATCAAAGAGCCCTCTGAACCCAGCCCACAATGGATCTGCACCAAACTTGGCACACTACCTACAAGGCCAACATTGAATACTGGTATGGTTGGGAGGGGGCTGTTTTTTGAATTCTGGGAGTTGTAGTTCACCAATACCAAAAAGGAAGAAGGACAGGAAGAGAGATCTTCAGCCTTCTCTGCCAAAGGGGTTACTAAGAATATCAGACCTATGTGTTTTCTGATGGTCTTAAGTGACCCTTCTGATACCCCCCTGACCCCTAGGTTGAGAAACACAGCTATAGTATGGTAAAGATCTTTTATCTCTCTCTGGCATGTCTTTATTGGGAATCTCCTCCCTTCCCTCTCTTGATTTATGCAATGTCAGGTTTGAGCCAGCCAAGTACACAAACTTGCACGTGCTTGCAGTATCAGAAGGCGTAATCCTCTAGTTTAGGTTCTCTTTCCAAGTTCCAGTGAAGGATATATAACCAAGGTGAGCTTTCTGCTATTTGCATCAAAGCTGAGTCAATATATATTTGTGTGTGTGCATATGTACATGAGTCCCATATGGATGGGAATCTCCCTTGGAGCCCTGCGTAAGCAGCTTAAACCTCTTTGGGAAAAGAGCATCCCCAACAGTGAGTGAGCTGCTTGAATCATTCCCAATATCTTCCACCTCCACAGATTACTCAGAATCAAAATGTTAATCCTGTGGACCATATTTGTCTTATAGAAAATTTTCCATTAAATCATCATAGGGTTTGCATATGTACAGTACAGCCAGCTCTCTATGTTTGCATTATTATTTTACTCTATTTATTATTATTACATTTACACAATTTTCTCTATTATTATTATTATTATTATTATTATTATTATTATTATTATTATTACATTGTATAGCCAGCTCTCTATGTTTGCATTTATTATTTTACTCTATTATTATTATTATTACATTTATTATTTTACTCTATTTATTATTACATTTATTATTTTACTCTATTGTTATTACATTTACATTGTTTTACTCTACTGATATTTATTATTTTACTCTATTATTATTGTTGTTATTACACATTATTTTTACTCTTTTATTCCATGTATTATTTTACTGTTTATTATTATCACATCTATTATTTTATTCGATTTATTTTTTATTATTTTATTCTGTTTATTATTACATGTATTGTTTTGCTCTATTATTATTGTTATTATTGCATGTACATTATTTTACTCTATTATTATTATTACTACTATATTTATTATCTTATTTTTTTATTATTACATTTATTATTTTACTCTGTTATTATTTCATTTATTTTTGACTTTATTATTTATTTAATTACAGTATTTGTATACCACTTTTCTCACCCCGAGGGGGATTCAAAGCGATTTATTATTATTGTTATTATTACATTTATATTATTTTACTCTATTACTATTACTACTACGTTTATTATTTTATGTTTTATTATCATTACATTTATTATTTTACTCTTATTACAGTTACATTATTTTACTCTATTATTATTACTACTACTACATTTATTATTTTATTTTTATTATTATTACATTTATTATTTCATTCTATTATTGTTACTACATTTATTAATTATCTATTATTATTGTTACTACAATTAGATTATTTTACTCTATTATTACTACTACATTTATTATTCAATTCTTTATTGTTATTACATTTATTAATTTACTCTATTATTATTACTATTACTATTACATTTATTATTTTACTCTGTTATTATTTCATTTGTTATTTGAATCTATTATTATTACATTTACATTATTTTACTCTATTATTACTACTATGTTTATTTTATTTTTTATTATTACATTTATTATTTTACTGTATTGTTACATTTATTATTTTACTCTGTTATTTCATTTACTATTTGAATCTATTATTATTATTATTATTATTATTACATTTACATTATTTTACTCTGTTATTACTACTACGTTTATTTTATTTTTTCTTATTATTACCTTTATTATTTTACTGTATTCTTACACTTAATATTTTATATTATTTTACTCTATTATTACTACTCCATTGATTATTTAATTCTTTATTGTTGTTATTACATTTAGTATTTTACTCTATTATTACTGTTATTATTTATTTATTATTTATTTCAAAGTTTTCTATACCGAGCTTCTCACTTCTTAGATGGTTTACAACCATAAAAACATACATTCAGTAAAATATCATAGTTCATAATTACAATAACACATTTAAAATAACAACTATATTTAAAACTACGGTGGTCAGTCGTCATATTAAAAACAAGTATACCTCATCTTCCATCCACAATCCTAGGGTGCTGTCTCATTCATCGAAAGCCTGTCTCCACAACCACGTCTTCACCCATTTCCTGAATGTCAGGATAGACGGGGCGGTTCTGACCTCCAGTGGGAGAGAGTTCCAGAGTCGCGGGGCCACCACCGAGAAGACCCTGTCCCTCGTCCCCACCAGGCGCGCTTGTGAGGCCGATGGGACCGAGAGCAGGGCCTCTCCAGACGATCTTAGTAATCTTGATGGTACGTAGGGGAGAATACGTTCTGAGAGGTAAACAGGGCCGGAGTCGTATTATTACGTTTACATTTTTTTACTCTATTATTTTTATTAGATTTTTGGCTCTTAAAGCATCCTATGGGAAGTAATCTATGTTGTCATAAAAATATAATGAAATAATAGGCTTCATCTGATGGTGGGGACAGCCTCCACATTCCTTTGTATAGTTTAGCCTTACTTTGTGTGTGGCCTTTCAACCGTACTGGCAAAGACATCAATCCCAATTCTTAGTGACCAGTTACTGTTCTCTTAGCTTAAGAGAATTCCTCAACTTGCCCATGCTTGTAAAAATAGTGATCCATCAATGTAGAGGTTTAATGACTTGTATTTTTCGAAGTGTGGATTGGCACTGGAAGGAAAGATAATATCTTCCCTGCTGCCAAGAGACAACCTTACTGCTCCACACCCCAAGGAGGATGGCTGGCTTAAGCTAAGCTTTACAAGGAGGACTTTGGAAGAGCACCAAGTGAGAGCCTAAAAAACTCCAGCTTTCGTAAGCAAACATGTTGGAAGGCACCCGTTTAGCTATGTATGTTAATGACAGTCCTGTATCTTAACTAATATCAGAAAACGAGACAGCTCCTTCTCTGAGTATTGTGGCAAAAGGCCTTTTTGAATGTCTGCCAGTGATGGGCTCCACCTCGACTTATCTGTGGGTCGTACCAAAATCCATAATTTTCCAAAATCCATAAAAATCCGTAATTTTGATTCCAAAGCCTGTCCTCGACTTCTACATGAGGTTGACTTACGTGCGAGTATTATAAATTCAGTGTAGATTAGAAGCTTACATCATAATTATTCACATGACTTACTTAGGTGATTGATCCCTTGTTGTCCAAATAGAATCATAGAATCATAGAATCAAAGAGTTGGAAGAGACCTCATGGGCCATCCAGTCCAACCCCCTGCCAAGAAGCAGGAATGTTGCATTCAAATCACCCCTGACAGATGGCCATCTAGCCTCTGTTTAAAAGCTTCCAAAGAAGGAGCCTCCACCACACTCTGGGGCAGAGAGTTCCACTGCTGAACGGCTCTCACAGTCAGGAAGTTCTTCCTCATGTTCAGATGGAATCTCCTCTCTTGCAGTTTGAAGCCATTGTTCCGCGTCCTAGTCTCCAAGGAAGCAGAAAACATGCTTGCTCTCTCCTCCCTGTGGCTTCCTCTCACATATTTAGGATAGGATATTCTTCCAAGATCGGTGTACTGGCGGTGGGTCCGTAGGTGACTGTGGAGCCCAATTCTTGATCTGCATCTTCTCCCACAGTGAGGGCATCTGTTTCCAGGTGGAAGGCTGTCTTGGTCAGGGTTGGCTTGATGCGCCTTTCTCTTGGTACGTTTCTCTCTTTCGCCCTCCATTCGTGCCTCTTCAAATTCTACAGCACTGCTGGACACAGCTGACCTCCAGCTAGAGCACTCAAGGGCCAGGGCTTCCCAGTTCTCAGTGTCTATGTCAGAGTTTTTAAGATTGGCTTTGAGCCCATCTTTCAATCTCTTTTCCTGCCCACCAACATTCTGTTTTCCATTCTTGAATTTGGAGTAGAGCAACTGCTTTGGGAGTCTGTGGTTGGGCATCCGGACAATGTGGCCGGTCCAGCGGAGTTGATGGCGGAGCACCATTGCTTCAATGCTGGTGGTCTTTGCTTCTTCCAGCACACTGACATTTGTCTGCTTGTCTTCCCAAGAAATTTGCAGGATTTTACGGAGGCAATGCTGATGGAATCGTTCCAGGAGTTGCATGTGACGTCTGTAGACAGTCCACGTCTCACAGGCATATAGCAGGGTTGGGAGAACAATAGCTTTATAAACAAGCACCTTAGTATCCCTACAGATGTCCCGGTCCTCAAACACTCTCTGCTTCATTCGGAAAAGAGCTGCACTCGCAGAGCTCAGGCGGTGTTGTATTTCAGTGTCGATGTTGACTTTTGTGGAGAGGTGGCTGCCAAGGGAGCGGAAATGGTCAACATTTTCTAACGTTACACCATTAAGCTGTATTTCTGGCTTTGGAGAGGGATTGGCTGGTGACTGCTGGAACAGCACTTTGGTTTTCTCAATGTTCAATGACAGGCTGATCTCATATGCTTCTGCGAAGGTGTTTAGAGTGGCTTGTAGGCTTGTAGATTGTACTATTAGCATTGAATCCTTGCTGTAAGCCGGTCTGACTCCGTTTACGGAGGTTGAGAAGATTGGGATATAAACGTTTTAAATAAATAATAATAATTCTTCTGGATGTGCACAGATGATGTTGTCATCAGCATATTGGAGTTCTTAATGTTCAATGAAAGGCCGAGCTTCATGTATGTTTCTGCAAAGGTGTTTAGAATGCTTTGTAGGTCTTCTTCTGAATGTTGAAAGGTTACAACAACATCTGTTACAGAACTCCAGTATGCTGATGACAACGTCGCCTGTGCGCCTTATTCTATTACGTAACCATCGGATGTGTGTAGTTCAGCAGGGCGAACAATATGTAAATAGCAATGCACAAAGTCTCAGGTTCATGGGTGCCTGGTTATTGCTGTTTCCTGTCTGCTTGGGGGATGTAGAGAGGAATGTGCCTGTGTGGAGAAATATCCTCTTCGGGTTAATTCATTGGGTCGGAATGGGATGCTCTTCCCGCTATGGTTTTGCGCTATCAGTAACGGCTTTCATTCCTTCTATTTAACAATAGTGCTATTGAATCTGCAGAAGGTTAACGAAGCGTTATTCTTTTGTCAGCTGCCCAATCTCTTTGTATGTGTGAATGGCAGGCTGAATAGGAATAACAGACAAAATGTTACTGGGTCATCACAATGCCGTACTTCAAGCTGGAGACTTAGTTGGGGTTTCCAGATTACCAGTTCCCTTGGAAAATTCTTTTACTGGGACTGCTGTGTTTCTTATATCCCACCACAACCTCAATTTTTGCTGTATTATGATGAAACATAAGAGAAGTGTAGCATTGACAGTCTCCTTGTTTTTGCACCAGCCTCACATTGTGTTGGGTCTTTATTGTAAAGCTCCAGATCATGGTGCATGAATCGCTTTTTCCACATTGGTACCATCCAGGTGTGTTGGACCACAGCTCCCATCACACAGTTAGCATGGCCAAGTTATTGGTTAGAATAAGTATGCAAAGAATGTCACTTATGTGCCATACATATCTCCATTTTATAGGTCTTGGAACACCCCAAGCTCCCGCTCCTAAAAAAAAGTTTGGGCCAATTTTCATCTGATTGTTATTGTCCCTCTAGTGGAGCATAAATTCTTACAGAGCATTTTCAAATCCAGTGATGTCCCATCTGATGCCAAAATAGGAGAAAATGGTTGAAAATGATGGGCAAAGTTGTATTTATTTTGTGTCAAAAGCATTGCATACATAAGTATAAAACTCATAAAGAAGGAGAACAAGTTCCTAAGTTTTGACCAAAACCGGGCAACAGTGACTGCATTTTCTGTAGCTGTAGACAATTCTTCCCCTGTGCATGAGGCAGGACATTGTGGACAAGCATACAGATTTGGAGTTGTTTTTTCTGCCCCACAGTCATACAAGGTAGAGGATTCTTTTAGGTAGTGCCATTTAGCCATGTTGAATAATTTTTCACCAAAACCGGGCAACAGCGACCTCATTGTCTGTAGCTGTAGACAATTCTTCCCCTGTGCATGAGGCAGGACATTGTGGACAAGCATACAGATTTGGAGTTGTTTGTTCTGCCCCACAGTTACACAAGGTAGAGGATTCTTTTAGGTAGTGCCATTTAGCCATGTTGAATAATTTTTCACCAAACCTGGACAACAGCGACCGCATTGTCTGTAGCTGTAAACAATTCTTCCCCTGTGCACGAGGCAGGACATTGTGGACAAGGATACAGATTCAGAGTTGTTTGTTCTGCCCCACAGTCATTTATTTATTTATTTATTTGGGGTGCTTCTACCCCGCCCTTCTCAACCCCCTAGGGGGGACTCGGGGCAGCTTACAAAAGGCACAATTCGATGCCTAACAACTACAACATGCAATGCAATATACAATACACAATTTAACACATAATATCACAGTTATAGCTAATTAAAACAATCAGACAATAAACTAGCAGCAATAAAAATATCTTGTGGTCAGTGTTCATCAAATCCAAGTCCGTAAACCATTTGGCATTGTCGTTGTCCTTTCCTACTCTGGTCATTATTGGTTGTCTTTGTCCATCTGCCAGCCTACCCGAAGGCCTGGTCCCACATCCAGGTTTTTAGCTTCTTCCTGAAGGAGAGGAGAGATGTTGATGTCCTAATATCCCCGGGGAGTGCATTCCACAGGCGAGGGGCCACCACCGAGAAGGCCCTGTCCCTCGTCCCCACCAGTCTCGCTTGTGATAAAGGTGGGGCCGAGAGCAGGGCCCCCTCAGCAGATCTTAAACTCCGAGGTGGGACGTAGAAGGAGATACGTTCGGACAGGTCATACAAGGTAGAGGATTATTTTAGATAGTGCCATTTAGCCATGTTGTGTTTTGTCCACTCTACTTCTATAACAACAACAACAACAACAACTTTATTTATACCCTGCCACTATCTCCCCAAGGGACTCGGAGCAGCTTACATGAGGCCAAGCCCAACAGCACATCAAAAACAACAAGCAATAATAAAATAACAAGCAATAAACACGATAATATAACTCATAAGTAGACAATAACACACAAGAGTTTAAAAACCTATGGCTGGGCCAAATGTAATAGTTAAAACTTTAAAAATAAATGCTGGGCATGAGCAGTGGATGTATCTATTAGGAGGGTTTTAAATCAAAAGTAAAGAGCAACCCAACGGGTAATTAAAGTGCTTCCCAGAGTGTTTTCAGGGGATTGTTTCCTTTTTTTCTGAGTCTGCTCAGGGATTTCCAAATTGCCCATTCTTGGTTTGTCCCTGGAGGAAGACCCTTGTGGGGGGCCATCCAATTGGAATTTACTGGTTTAGCAGCCCAGAGGGATGCTCTTGCTGTTGCTGGAGGAACATTGAGAGGAGTGCTGGTTCTCATGAAGCTTTTCCTTGATTTGAGTCTACTGGGAGGAGGCTGATAGCCATGCAGTGGGCGACTTTCATGGTGTTCAAACTTATTTCTCTCACAGTCGGGAGCAACTTTTCATTTCACATTGGAGGGGGGACAATGCCAGCTATCTTGTAGAGTCTATCAACAGGTGTAAGTTTGAGACATCCTGTGATCATTCTGCATGCTTTGTTCAATTCTATATTCACCTGTTTCATGTGGGCAGGCTTGTGCCAAACAGGGCAGGCATACTCAGCAGTTGAGTAAGACAAGGTATCAGGGCTGATGTTCTTATTAGTTTTGGATCTGCTTCCCATGTGCTGCCAATAGGTTTCTGCAGGATGTTATTGCATGTAGCTACTTTGTGCTTGGTATTCTTGCAGTGTTTCCTAAATGTTAGTGTTCGATCTAGAGGACTGTGGTTGGCTAATAGTCTCTTGCCTTCTGTGCAGTTGCCCACCCTATCCTAAGATGTAGAAAGTATTTCATTCTCCCCTGGGCTTTGGAAAAACAAAATAAAAACCAGAATACTGTTGGCCCTCGCCATTTGTGGATCTGATTAATATGCAGGAATCTCTCTATTCTCCAGTACAAGTCTATGATCCGTCATATTGGAGGATTCTGTGTTCAGCTTCCATTGGATGTTGACCATAGAGTCCTGCTAGAAATTTAATGTAGATTATCTCAGATTAAAAAAATTACAGACCCACTAAGAAAATCCAACAAATGCTACGTTTAGCAAAGGACGAGGGATTCTCTCACCTCTGCAGGAGTCTACATGCAGCTGTGGACAAGTCTACATAGGTACCACCAAACGCAGCGCCCAAACATGAATCAAGAAACATGAAAGGCACTGTAGACTACTTCAGCCAGAGAAAAGCCAGCCACAGCAGAGCACTTGATGAACCAACCTGGACACACCTTATTGAGAACACAGAAATGCTGGACCACACCAACAACCACCATGTCAGACTACACAGAGAAGACATTGAAATCCGCAAGCATGTGGACAATTTCAACAGAAAGGAAGAAACCATGAAAATGAACAAAATCTGGCTACCAGTGTTTAAAAAAAACTCTAAAATTATAACAGAACAAAACTCAAACACAGGGGAACTCCAGAGAAGAAACAATCAGGAACGTCTAATCACCTCTCTTGAAAGGTATCTCCCAGGCAGTAACAAGTGATACCTGAAAACTGTCAGTCCATCTGTCATGTATCATGTCCCATAGTTTGAGATTGTTTTAATATTTTATTATGCGCTGATGTTTTAATTCTAATTGTTGAACTGCTTTTTGTATTTGTATTACTGTCAATTGTTAGGCATTTAATTATGCCTCCTCTGTAAGCCGCCCTGAGTCCCCCCCGGGGTGAGAAGGGCGGGGTATAAGTAAATGAAATAAATAAATAAATAATAAAATAGTTGATAGTGGTTGGTGGTGACAGACCTAGCAGTTGGTGATGGAAGGGTTAATGTAAGTCTTAGTTCTAAAGGGCTGAGTAATTTTTAAGTAAGAGTTTACAGGTAAAAGCAATTAAGGGTGGAGGAATGCACGGGATAGGTTGCAGCTGGGTGTTACTAGATTTAAGGAGCTAATCTTGGGGCTGATCTTTGGGGTAAAGGTATTTGTCTTATTTTGGTGGTAGATGCTGCTGATTTTCCCCCAGGTTTGTGGATTTTCGGTATCCTGACCTGTCTTCTGTACTCTTGAAACCCTGGAACCTTGAATCTTTGGACTGGCTTTTGACTAAGATATAGACTCTTGATCCCTGTACTTTGCTCATTGAACTTTCGGCATTTGACCATTGGACTGGACCCTTTGACTACGGTGTAGTGTTTTCTATCAGTTTTTGTTTTAAATTCTGTGGCTGAGTGCTATCTTTATGTTTTATATTTTGGACTATTAAAACAGCCAGAAAGTAAGTGCTGTTTTAATTCAACTGTTTGATACAAACTGGGTGTTTGTTTGATTCACCTCTGCCTGAATACTGACAGAGCCCTGGCATTGTGACACCATCAAATGCTAATCAAGCTGGCCAGACAAGAGTTCTTTCTCCCACCCTGGACATTCCACAGATATATAAATCCAATTTTCCCAATTTCCTACAGACCTCACAACCTCTGAGGATGCCTGCCACAGATGCAGGTGAAACATCAGGAGAAAATGCTTCTAGAACATGGCCACACAGCCTGAAAAACCTACAAATAACCCAGGAATTTCTTTACTCGCGTGTTTTCATTTCCTCCTGGGTCCTGTGGAGGACTGACAGTAGTGGAAGCCTGAGGCCTTTGCACTGCCTTTGGTACATAGCTCTAGGGTAGCAAAACCGGTCCCAAACTATTCCAAGAGATCATTGGGCCAATTACATATTATGTTAAAGGTATCTTCACCTATGTGTTTGATAGTATTTGGGCAATGGGGTGCAGGAAGGTCGTCAATCACAGAACAGTTGATTTTTATTGAGAGTATGAGTTACATATTTTGTTCCAAAGTCCTGATCAAGATCCAGACAACCCTCTGGGACCTGCTATTAAACCAAAGAAAAACCCAAGCCTAGGAAAACCACATGTGGTTATGTGTTCAAATGCTGGGAAGTATTTGACTTACATTGTAATTTAGTCTGTGGGGATTTAGAGGAAATAAATACCCGGTTGAGCATCAGGAGCGGGATCAGGTGAAATAATGTATGGCTGCAGGAACTAATTCTTTTTTATTGTGCAAGCTGTTGGAGTTCTGGTTTTGGAGAAAGGTAAGGCATAAATCAAGGAATAGAACATAATGGATCATAATGGAATTTCCAAGTTTAGTTGCAATATGCCCTTGAATACTATTTGCGGTTATTCGTAGCAGGAGAATGCTGCATGTTCAGGTTGTCATCCTTGTTTGTCTCTGGGGTGCACATCAATGCTGAGTGTCATAGAATCATAGAATCATAGAATCAAAGAGTTGGAAGAGACCTCATGGGCCATCCAGTCCAACCCCCTGTCAAGAAGCAGGAATATTGCATTCAAATCACCCCTGACAGATGGCCATCCAGCCTCTGTTTAAAAGCTTCCAAAGAAGGAGCCTCCACCACACTCCGGGGCAGAGAGTTCCACTGCTGAACAGCTCTCACAGTCAGGAAGTTCTTCCTAATGTTCAGATGGAATCTCCTCTCTTGTAGTTTGAAGCCATTTTTCCGCGTCCTAGTCTCCAAGGAAGCAGAAAACAAGCTTGCTCCCTCCTCCCTGTGGCTTCCTCTCACATATTTATACATGGCTATCATATCTCCTCTCAGCCTTCTCTTCTTCAGGCTAAACATGCCCAGTTCCCTAAGCCGCTCCTCATAGGGCTTGTTCTCCAGACCCTTGATCATTTTAGTCGCCCTCCTCTGGACACATTCCAGCTTGTCAATATCTCTCTTGAATTGTGGTGCCCAGAATTGGACACAATATTCCAGATGTGGTCTAACCAAAGCAGAATAGAGGGGTAGCATTACCTCCTTAGATCTAGACACTATGCTCCTATTGATGCAGGCCAAAATCCCATTGGCTTTTTTTGCCGCCACATCACATTGTTGGCTCATGTTTAACTTGTTGTCCACGAGGACTCCAAGATCTTTTTCACACGTACTGCTCTCGAGCCAGGCATCGTCCCTCATTCTGTATCTTTGCATTTCGTTTTTCCTGCCAAAGTGGAGTATCTTGCATTTGTCACTGTTGAACTTCATTTTGTTAGTTTTGGCCCATCTCTCTAATCTGTCAAGATCGTTTTGAATTCTGCTCCTGTCCTCTGGACTATTGGCTATCCCTCCCAATTTGGTGTCATCTGCAAACTTGATGATCATGCCTTCTAGCCCTTCATCTAAGTCATTAATAAAGATGTTGAACAGGACCGGGCCCAGGACGGAACCCTGCGGCACTCCACTTGTCACTTCTTTCCAAGATGAAGAGGAAGCATTAGTGAGCACTCTCTGTGTTCGTCCACTTAACCAATTACAGATCCACCTCACCGTAGTTTTGCCTAGCCCACATTGGACTAGTTTCCTTGCCAGAAGGTCATGGGGGACCTTGTCGAAGGCCTTACTGAAATCCAGGTACGCTACATCCACGGCATTCCCCGCATCTACCCAGCTTGTAGCTCTATCGAAGAAAGAGATCAGATTAGTCTGGCATGACTTGTTTTTGATAAATCCATGTTGACTCATGATCTGATCAAGTGGGGCTGCTTCTATCTTCACCCACACCTTCACCTCCTATGTCTCAACCTGTGGGTCCCCAGGTGTTTTGGCCTACAACTCCCACAAATCCCAGCCAGTTTACCAGCTGTTAGGATTTCTGGGAGTTGAAGGCCAAAAACATCTGGGGACTTCAGGTTGAGAACCACTGTCCTATGTGAACCTGATTGCTCCCACTCTTGGGACAATGGTAAGATGGATTCATGACCCTGTCTAGTGGGGGATACCCTTTTCTTTACCCACATCTTCACTTCTTAAGTGGACCTAACTGCTAGAACTATGGTAAGAGACATTGAAGTGTATTGAACAGGCAGCCTGCAGTGGTATCTTGATCAAGATCAGTGGTTCCCAAACTTTTTTTGACCAGGGACCACTTTGACCAGAGACCACTTGAACAGGAACAACTCTTCAACATTAGTGCCAAAAGGGTTACGAATCAGTTTTTGATCAACTTTAGGTTCAGTTTGGTTATTTGGGGTTCTGGTTCAGAAAATTGCATTGGATAGACCACATCACCTCTAGTTTCTGATAAAGAACATATGCCATCCAGTTATCGCCATCTGCTCACCCACAGAAAACAATATTTCATAATCTAGGGCTGATGTGGTAGAAGTAATCTTTTGTGGGTAGTCAGCCTCTACCCTCCTGACATCCCTGTTGCCTTGACACTATAAGAGGGTTTCGCGAGACCAGTCGCGCTAGTTTCCGCGTACTTTCGAGGTGATGGGGTAATAATGGTAAGGCCGTAGACCAGTGGTTCCCAACCTGTGGGTCCCCAGATGTTTTGGCCTTTAACTCCCAGAAATCCTAACAGCTGGTAAACTGGCTGGGATTTCTGAGAGTTGTAGACCAAAACACCTGAGGATCCACAGGTTGAGAACCACTGCTGTAGACTATATTTTTGTTCTTTTGGACCACTGGTGGTCCACGGACCACAGGTTGGGAACCACTATTTATTTATTTATTGTGTCAGGAGCAATCCAAACAGTTGTATTGCATTTTTAACAAACAAACAAAACACAAAGTTTGCAAGCTTGGTATTGATTAAATGTGCTTTGGCCACTTGGAGTGCCTCTGGTGTTGCAGCAAGGAGGTCCTCCATTGTGCATGTGGCAGGGCTCAGGTTGCATTGCACCAGGTGGACTGTGGTCTGCTCTTCTCCACACTTGTATGTCGTGGATGCCACTTAGTGGCCCCATTTCTTGAGGTTGGCTCTGCATCTTGTGGTGCCAGAGCGCAGTCTGTTCAGCGCCTTCCAAGTCACCCAGTTTTCTGTATGGCCAGAGGGAAGTCTCTCATTGGGTATCATCCATTGATTGAGGTTGTGGGTTTGAGCCTGCCACTTTTGGACTTTGAGTTGCTGAGATTTGCCAGCGAGTGTCTCTGTAGATCTTAGAAAACTATGTCTTGATTGTGTCCAATTCTGGGCACCACAATTCAAGAGAGATATTGACAAGCTGGAATGTGTCCAGAGGAGGGCGACTAAAATGATCAAGGGTCTGGAGAACAAGCCTTTGAGGAGCGGCTTAGGGAACTGGGCATGTTTAGCCTGAAGAAGAGAAGGCTGAGAGGAGATATGATAGCCATGTATAAATATGTGAGAGGAAGCCACAGGGAGGAGGGAGCAAGCTTGTTTTCTGCTTCCTTGGAGACTAGGACGCGGAACAATGGCTTCAAACTACAAGAGAGGAGATTCCATCTGAACATTAGGAAGAACTTCCTGACTGTGAGAGCCGTTCAGCAGTGGAACTCTCTGCCCCGGAATGTGGTGGAGGCTCCTTCTTTGGAAGCTTTTAAGCAGAGGCTGGATGGCCATTTGTCAGGGGTGATTTGAATGCAATATTCCTGCTTCTTGGCAGGGGGTTGGACTGGATGGCCCATGAGGTCTCTTCCAACTCTTTGATTCTATGATTCTATGATTTAAGTCGTTGACGTGCTGGCTGATACTCAAACAGGGGGTGAGCTGGAGATGTCACTGCCTTGGTCCTTTCACTATTGGCTGCCACTTCCTGTCGGATGTCAGGTGGTGCAATACCGGCTAAACAGTGTAATTTCTCCAGTGGTGTAGGGCGCAGACACCCCATGATAATGCGGCATGTCTCATTAAGAATCACATCTACTGTTTTAGTGTGGTGAGATGTGTTCCACACTGGGCATGCGTACTCAGCAGCAGAGTAGCATAGCGCAAGGGCAGATGTCTTCACTGTATCTGGTTGTGATCCCCAGGTTGTGCCAGTCAGCTTTCGTATGATATTGTTTCTAGCACCCACTTTTTGCTACTTTTTTAGCGTGGTGAAATGTGTTCCACACTGGGAATGCTTACTCAGCAGCAACCACTGATCAAGGTGCTTATGGGATGTAATTGTAGGACTAAACAGAGCAATGCAATGTGAAGGTGATACTGGCTGGTACAGTCTAAAAATATTGATCCCACAGCATGGGGGGCCCATTGTACAGGGGGCCAGGAGCTGAGAGGCCCCTCTAAAATTGGGTAGACATCTTTGTACATACCTAAATGACAGAATGGGTGGCCCTTGTGGTCTCTTCCAACTCAGTAATTCAATCTCTTCTCCCAAAGTCTGTCCTTGTCTGGCACTTACACGGCTCTCCTTGGCAGTCATAGCTTTCTGTTGTATTTATGCTCTATTTTCTTTCTGTTTTGTGGCAAAGAGTGTAAGCTACTCAGATTGCCCCTTCTGCTCTTTCCATTTTTAATTTTGTTTGTTGGAGAGGTGACACTTGAGCCCGCACAGTTCGAACTTGTTCATTTCAGGAAATCATTTTGGAGATGCATTTCTGAACTCGGTGCTTTCTTCTCCCGCAGGACTAATGAGGACTGTGGTTCCTCTGTCCTTTCTATTGTTGATCTAAACTTGAGAAACAGGGTTAAAAGAAGGTTAGACTTTTTTGTGGTAGAGAGAACTGAGCTAGTCCTAGAGTAAACATCTCTGAACGTACAACTACAGATGTAAAAATATAACTATTCTCTTGAAACTTATCCACTGCCTTGTTTCAAGGCTTTAAGCCCCTTTCAAGCAACATAACTTGATATATATGAAAGAGGAATGCGCACTTTTTATATTCATGATGATTATATTGGAGCCACATAGGACTTTGCTCTGTTTTCAGGCAACGTTACATACAGCTCCACCTTATAGCTTGATTGCTGATATTGGGAGGTGGAGATATGAGATTGCCCTTGTGTGTGTTCTTAAAGGAGTGCCAGTCGTACCATAACATTTCATGCTGGCCTTGCAGTCTTCAACTTTGTACTAATATTGTACATTTGATCAAATAAAGACCTCCCCACCCTCTGTGCCAGTTTCTAGGGCTACATTTAAGCAATTGGGAGAAAGGACAAGTACTAGCAGGCTCACGTCTGAATAGGAAGTCGACACTCTGTTTCTGGAACCAGCATCTCACAGTTCTCTCATCCTGGGTATCCATCATGCACAGATCTTCCGATAGCCAAGCAAAGCAATAATGTGACCCACACGTTCTTGTGAAATGCCAATTCTGCTTGAAATTTCTCTCTGAGTGATATGACGATTGTCCTGAATCAATCTGTCAACCTTTTGCTTGTGAAACTTGGTGGTTGTTGTTACAGGGCATCCAACTCTTTGTTTGTCATGCAAGTCAGATGTTCCCAACTCAACATCTTTACATTTTCTCACCCAACAATGCACAGCAGGCATGTAGCAGCCAATTCTCATGGTGGTTCGTGAAAAGGCCTTACTGGTGCATTATTTAAACTGTTATGTTTATCCATATCATGATCTAATCACCATACTCAATATATCCCATATGCATGGGGGTATTGGGGTAACGATACAAAAGGTTTGCTAGGCTAGACCCTCTTTCACTCAGCCTCAGCCCCCCCGAAACTCAGCCCCCCCGAACCCCCCCTGAAAAAAATTCACCCCCCCCCCCCCCCGAAACGAAATCCTGGCTACGGGCCTGACGCACAGTACTCACATCCACGCAATCACCATACACAGCTTTCATTCTCTGATGAATCTCCTGCTGTCAAGAATTCACTGACTGCACGTTGCTTAAGTTGCATTGACGGACCGTCTGCGCAAGATTCCATACTTCACATTTTAACAACACAACCATTCAATGCTAAGGCTTCCCGCCAAATGGAACTGTAGAGGAGAGTCTACTGAACAAGCTAGTACCTGCCGCATACCAGTACTATCATCTGTTGAGGAGTTACGAAGGTGGAGGCATTAGTTTTCATTCAACCCTCATAGATTAATAGTTATGAAGTCTGGTAAACATGTGGGGACCACAAAAAAGCAATTGAAGACAGCATGTAGGCCGGAGGACATACTTTGATTGCTTCTGTACTTACTGTAAATCTTTAAAACTTGATTACTATAATAAAGGGCCAGTTTACCCTATATGGCTTTGACCTATAAAGCCCTAAACGGTTTTGGCCCAACTTACCTGTCCGAACGTATCTCCCCTTACAAACCATCGAGGACTCCAAGATCGTCTGGGGAAGCCCTGCTCTTGGTCCCGCCTTCGCCACAAGTACGTCTGGCGGGGATGAGAGTCAGGGCCTTCTCAGTGGTGGCCCCTCAGCTATGGAACACCTTCCCTGGGAAGATAAGAACGGCTCCCTCCCTCTTACCATTTCTGAAGCAAGTTAAAACATGGTTGTTGAACAAGCGTTTACAAATGCAGAGTAGCTAATATAGGAAATCGAATGACTTGACAATGGAACTGGACAGTGCTTGATAATAAGGAAACGCTAATGATATTCTTTTATTGTTTTTATTGCTCTTGTTGTGTTTTATACTGTTTAATGTTTTAATTTGTATTTTGTTTTTATGTGTACTGATTTGTTGGAAACCGCCTTGAGTCACCGATTGGCTGAGAAAGGCGGTATACAAATACAGTAAATAAATAAATAATAATCTATATAAATAAAAATGTAATGTTCGTTTGTGGGATTAACATAACTCAAAAACCACTGGAAAAATTGACACCAAATTTGGACACAATATACCTAACAACCCAATGTATGCTCTTCACTCAAAAATTTGATTTTGTCATTTGGGAGTTGTAGTTGCTGGGATTTATAGTTCACCTACAATCAAAGAGCATTCTGAACCCCACCAACGGTGGAATTGAACCAAACTTGACACACAGTTCTCCCATGACCAACAGAAAATACTGGAAAGGTTTGGTGGGCAGTGTCCTTTGGTTTTGGAGTTGTAGTTCACCTACATCCAGAGATCACTGTGGATTGAAACAATGATGGATCTGGACCAAACTCGACATGGATACTCAATATGCCCAAATGTGAACACTGGTGGAGTTTGGGGAAAATAGAATCTTGACATTTGGGAGTTGTAGTTGCTGGGATTTATAGTTCACCTACAATCACAGAGCATTCTGAATCCCACCAACGATAGAATTGGGCAAACCTCCCACACAGAACCCCCATGAGTGCCACAGACTGGGCCACAGCAACGCGTGGCAGGGGACAGCTAGTAAATAATAAATATATGATAGTGGTTCCCAACCTGTGGTCCATGGACTATGGACCATCAGTGGTCCGGAAGAACCAAAATATGGTCTGTGGCCTCATCATTACTACACCATTGCAACAAGAGTGATTGGTCTCACAAAACCCTCTTATAGTACCAAGGCTTATTAAATATGGGCTTCTGTGGGCAAGTAGATGGCATATGTTCTGTATCAGAAACCAGAGCTGATGTCATCTATCCAATGTAATTTTGTGAATCAGCACCCCAAATAACCAAACCTAATCTAAAGTTGACCTTTCCTATAAGGTAGGGGGGTTGGACTAGATGACCCATGTGGACTCTTCCAACACTATTATTATTATTATTATTATTATTATTATTATTATTAACTTTATTTGTACCCCGCTACGATCTCCCCAAGGGACTCGGTGTGGCTTACATGAGGCCGAAGCCAAACACAACAACAAAAGCAATAAACATCAATACAAGCAATTAAAAAAACATTATTATTATTCTATGGTTCCGCGATCTCTAAAAATAGAGTGCTTCCCAAGATCTGCAGGTGTTTCTTGTGTGTTTTTGTTGGTGGTAGTACTGAAATTAGGGTGCACCTTAACATTTGATGGCATCTTAGAATTGATGAAATATGGTAGTCTTTTCACAGTGCTACTGTCTGGATTCGTGTATTTTCTCTGCACAGCTACTGTGCTCTTCTAGTCTTTTTTCTTGATAGCTGGCTTTGCGTTTGTATCACAGCTGCTTGCACAAGGTTTAAGGCTGCATTGTCAGGGGCTTGTCCTGTCAACTCAGTTTATGAAAACCAATGTGTCTTCTTGCTTCCTGAGCAGCTAACTGGGATAACAGACTGCTGGCAGGAGCCTTTCCTTTTGCGAAGTCTTGATGCAGGCGAGAAGTCTGAATGAGGAGAAAACTCTACTGGGATTGACAATGTTAATTGTACATTGCAATATTTGAAAAAGGGAAACTTACAGAATGGGGAGAAGAAATGCAAGATATGACTGGGTATTATCATTGTGTGGGGGTTGTAATCAGTAAAATAAAAAAAATTGGCAGGTTTTCAAAGTTGTTTAACAAACTGGAGAGGGAATATTTTATAGTTAAGCAGTCTATGCTCTGGTTACATCCTGAATTGAGAATATCCAACATGGCCCATTTATGTTGGATAAGCGAGATTCTACTATATGTTATTTTGTTATACACTGCTCCAATTTACTGACCAAAAGCTTGGTTTTTTTTTTTTTCAATTTTTTCCTGAAGGTTAGATTGGGGAGATGGTAGCAGGGTATAAATAAAGTTTTATCATCATCATCATCATCATTAAAACCTGTTTAGTGGAAGGAATAGTCCTCTTAAGAGTTGTTTTCTAAAATGTATTAAATGTAACCTCTGAAGAAATGTGCCTTCAAGAGTTAAGAAACACTGAAACCATCAAGCTTCCTCTATACTTCAATAAACTTGTTTCTTCTAAAGCCAAGTCTCTGTAACAAATCCTTTCAAGTTAAGCCACGCTACACATTCAAGAAAGACCAGATCAACATTACACGCTATTAGTTGTGTTATCAATTTAGCAAGTCCTTACAATTAGTGGCTCCTTTACAAACCGTTACAAATTGGGTGCCTCGTTACAGGGGGCAATCTAATTTCACTGGGGAGGGAGTGCCATAGATGAGGGGCCACAACTGAGAAGGCCCTGTCTCTCATCCCCACCAGTCGTGCTTGCGAGGGGGGTGGGACCGATAGCAGGGCCTCCCCAGAAGATCTTCGCCTCGAAGGTGAATCATAGAGGGAGACCCGTTTGGACAGTTAAGC
Source organism: Anolis sagrei (assembly GCF_037176765.1). Classification (NCBI taxonomy): domain Eukaryota; kingdom Metazoa; phylum Chordata; class Lepidosauria; order Squamata; family Anolidae; genus Anolis; species Anolis sagrei. Next base: position 334,760,274 of record NC_090021.1, read on the forward strand.
TGGGCCAGAACCATTTAAGGCTTTGTAGGCTAAAGCCAGCACTTTAATTGTGCTTTGCAGCAGACTGGCAATCAGTGGAGCTGGCAATACAGCAAGGCTGTATGCTCCCTGTACACTGCTCCATTGCTATATTATTTTCTTAGTTATTCTTACCCTTCATTTTTATAGAAAAGATGTCTATAAAACGTGAGCACCAAATAAAAGAAGAATTAGAATTAAATGATACAATTTCCTTTCCATTATTGAGGGTTTGTGCGTTAGAGGAATATCTTCCCGACTCCTTTTTAGTGAACGTACTAGAAATGCAAAAGCAGTATCTCTGGAAATGTAATTGGGGTTTTGCTGTTTTTCAAGTACTTTCTCTTTCCTATACTTGGTCCACGTTCCTCCCCTTAGAAATGTCTCATTTTTATCACTCCCATGCTTGGCAGGCTGCTATACTTTCAGCACCTGTGGTTAGCCTTGCTGAATAAGCATCTACTTTGGACAGAAAAGGAAGAAAAGAAGAAAGGGAAGCGATTCAGCCAGGAAATGCTTCAGAACAGAGGAGCCCTGCTGGGTCAAGCCAATAGTCCTAGTCCACACTGAAATTGTTTTTCTTTCTCCTTCTCCTCAAATTCTCTCAGCTCTTAGGAATTTGGACATATATTGATTTGTTTTTCAGACTTCCCTGCCCAAGGGTACAGTAACACGAGATGCGTGCAATCTACCTTGTACATGGTTGTCTTTGTAAAGGTTTCTAGATCTAGTTGGTGATTCTTGCTTCTCTCCTTCCTCCGTGTGAGTCGGATCGTTGCCAAAAAAATTGAACTCACGTGAATATCAAATACTGCAGTTTCTATAAATTGTGGGCTTTACACTGTGAGCCAATATAAGTTGAGAACAGACCACAATGCAGAATTCCATCTTTGTAGGAAGCAATATAACTTCACTTCCCAGGCCTGCAAAAATCCCAGGCATCTTAATATATGTTGCTGGGACCCAAGAATGTCTCCTTTCTTCTCTTTCTGAAAGGGACGGAGAGTGTTTACTGTGAAGAGCAGAAGGATAAATCTTTCCATTTTTGTTTCCCTTTCCAGTTTTCGGTTGTCTTCTAATTTCTATATCAGCTTTTGATTTTTGAAAAAATCACACAATGTTGGAGTTCAGTCTGTGATTGTATCTAATGATCAGAGTACTCTGGATGATAGAAATGACAATGAGGTTAATGTGTCTAATGATGAGGTTGCTCTAAATGCAGAGAATGACAGTGTGGTTCATGTTCAAAGTGACTCTTCTGATGGGAATGTTCCTTAAGGGTTTGGTGATGATGGTCTATCTGTGCCTGAATTGCTACCAGAGGATTCCCAAGGCCTTGAGCCTGAGAAAGGCTCAGCGCCTGGTCAAGCTGCAAAAAGTAATGAGCCACTGAACAGGAGAAGTGTTTTCAGTCAGCAAAGGAAAAAAAGGCTCTCAGGCGCTCTGCTATATTACAGTAGAGGTGAACAAGAGATTTAAGGCTGAGAAAAAAAGTCCTTTCTTGGCTGCTTGGGATATACAGTAGAGAATAGAAGGATAAAAGTGTCAAGTACAGAATCTGTAGCCAGACGAAGCAATGTTGGAATTAAATCAAGATCTCGTCTCAGGTTCCTGGATGCTTTGCCTTGGATAGATTCCTGAATTAAGTGGAAGTTCCATATTTGTTTTCATGGGATCTTCGGACTATTTTCCTGGATTATCTGTTCCTACCTACCTTTTCTACCGATTTCGATTTACCTTTTACTGTGGATTACTTTTCACTGCTACTGCTTTGAATGGGATGGGGTTCAGAAGGCTCTTTGATTGTAGGTGAACTATAAATCCTAATAACTACAACTCTCAAATGTCAAGGTCCCCCCCCACACACACACACACACACAAACACTCCATCTGTGTTCATATTTGATCATATGGAGTGTTCGTGCCAAGTTTGGTCCAGATCCATCCTTGTTTGAGTCCACAGTGTTCTCTGAACGTAGGTGAACTACAACTCCCAAACTCAAGGTCAATACCCACCAAACCCTTCCAGAATTTTCTGTTGGTTGTGGGAGTTCTGTGTGCCAAGTTTGGTTCAATTCCACCATTGGTAGGGTTCAGAATGCTCTTTGATTGTAGGTGTACTTTAAATCAAAACAACTACAACTCCCAAATGACAAAATCAATTTTTTTTAGTTAAGGACATTCATTGGATTGTTAGGTGTCTTGTGTCCAAATTTGGTGTCAATTCGTCCAGTGGTTTTTGCCTTCTGATAATTCCACAAACAAACATTACATTTTTATTTATATAGATGATATTATATTATTGGCCTGTTGTCTTCTCTCTTGGAGAAATGAAATGACCGTATTCTCCTCTGTACCATCTGCAGCCATTATACCAACAGCCTTTCTAATGTGGCGGCACTATGCTTCATTTACTTTAATGTGGGAGGGAGAGACTCAAGTGTCATCAGTTTGCCGTCCTGGGTTTTCCTGCTGCTGCACCTATTTTCCCCTTAGAAAATCCACCTTTTTGAGAGGGGGGAGGAATGCCACATTTTCTGCAGGTGTGGACAGTTTTATGCTGTTTTTGTATTGTTTTAAGAGTATGTTTTTGGTATATTTTATTTATTGTGTCAGGAGCAGCCAGGCAGTTGTATTACATTTTTAACAAAACAAAACAAACAAACAAACAGACAGACAGACAAAACACAAAGTTTGCAAGCTTGGTAGTTGATTAAATGTCCTTTGACCAGTATCTGGCCACTTGGAGTGCCTCTGGTGTTGTTCCAAGAAGGTCCTCCATTGTGCATGTGGCAGGGCTCAGGTTGCATGCAGCAGGTGGTCAGTGGTTTGCTCCTCTCCACACTCGCATGTCGTGGATTCCACTTTGTAGCCCCATTTCTTAAGATTGGCTCTGCATCTCATGGTGCCAGAGCGGTCTGTTCAGTGCCTTCCAAGTCGCCCAGTCTTCTGTGTGCCCAGGGGGGAGTCTCTCATCTGGTATCACCCACGGATTGAGGTGCTGGGATTGGGCCTGCCACTTTTGGACTCTGGCTTGCTGAGGTGTTCCAGCGAGTGTCTCTGTAGATCTAAGAAAACTATGTCTTGATTTAAGTCGTTGACGTGCTGGCTGATACCCAAACAGGGGATGAGCTGGAGATGTCACTGCCTTGGTCCTTTCACTATTGGCTGCTACTTCCCGGCGGATGTCAGTTGGTGCAATACTGGCTAAGCAGTGTAATTTCTCCAGTGGTGTAGGGCGCAGACACCCTGTAATAATGCGGCATGTCTCATTAAGAGCCACATTTTAGTGTAGTGAGATGTGTTCCACACTGAGCATGCGTACTCAGCAGCAGAGTAGCATAGCGCAAGGGCAGATGTCTTCACTGTGTCTGGTTGTGATCGCCCAGTTTTCTGTGTGCCCAGGGGGGAGTTTCTCATTTGGTATCAGCCCCCGGTGGCGCAGTGCGTTAAACTCCTGTGCCGGAAGGACTGAAGACCGACAGGTCGCAGGTTCAAATCCAGGGAGAGGCGGATGAGCTCCAGCTCCTCATACGGGGACATGAGAGAAGCCTCCCACAAGGATGATAAAAACATCAAATCATCCAGGCGTCCCCTGGGCAACGTCTTTGCAGACGGCCAATTCTCTCACACCAGAAGCGACTTGCAGTTTCTCAAGTCGCTCCTGACACGACCAAAACCAAAGCCATTGATTGAGGTTCTGGGTTTGAGCCTGCCACTTTTGGACTCTCGCTTGCTGGGGTGTTCCAGTGAGTGTCTCTGTAGATCTTAGAAAACTATTTCTTGATTTAAGTCATTGACATTGATGTTTTTGGTGTGTATCTGTCTGTCTGAAAGCAGCCCTTGTCTTAGACCTTGAAGCCAAGAGATAGGAATGGAATGTGGAAACACCGAGTTGGACCGAAGAGCTCTGGTTTCATGCCGATTTCTATTCCAGTTTCTCAGTCATTGCTGGAGAGCTACTCTCGGTTTTCTTGCCCCTCTTTAAAGCTACCACGATTAGCCAGTTATACTGCAAAGCCTAGACTTTAGAAGTTATTTTGTTCAGTGTTGGAAGCCAAGCACCCAGGTCACTTTAATAGTTTGAGGGCATTTGCTGGTAACTCAACCAGATGGTACATACGACTCTTCGGTATGGTTGGAATGGAAAACATTTACCTAGAGGGTATTTAGAGGGCTGGGATTATTGTGTTCAGCTAATGGCTTAATTGGATCAGTTTAATCAAGAGAAGAGCAAGAAGATTTGTGTGAGCCTCTGTCTGCCTTCTTCTGCCTGTGTTTACATGCAGAGCGTACGGCTTAATGGCAGCAACAACGTTCCGAGGAACACTTAGAACTGAATTCCAGGAAAGCTGTTCTCCCGGATGTTAAGAGCTAAAAGGATAATCATGGAAGAGCAGCAGTGTTTGTTTTTTTAGAAAAGCACAAGGTAAAATTATCCTTGTTCTTTTTCCAGATTTGTAGTTAGGGCTGAAGCTTTGTTTTAATGCTCTTGAGTCGCAAATTGCAGAAAATGGCAAATCTTAAATGTTATAGTTATCACCGCTCTTCGTTGTCAGGTTTCCTTACGCCTATGATGACTGCAGGCAAAACAAGCTCCTCTCTGCACAAACCTGCACATACACATTCTTGTAGGCAAAACTCTCCTCTAGTTCTCAAGATCCTTCTCTTGCATCATAGAATCATAGAATCATAGAATCAAAGAGTTGGAAGAGACCTCATGGGCCATCCAGTCCAACCCCCTGCCAAGAAGCAGGAATATTGCATTCAAATCACCCCTGACAGATGGCCATCCAGCCTCTGCTTAAAAGCTTCCAAAGAAGGAGCCTCCACCACACTCCGGGGCAGAGAGTTCCACTGCTGAACGGCTCTCACAGTCAGGAAGTTCTTCCTAATGTTCAGATGGAATCTCCTCTCTTGTAGTTTGAAGCCATTGTTCCGCGTCCTAGTCTCCAAGGAAGCAGAAAACAAGCTTGCTCCCTCCTCCCTGTGGCTTCCTCTCACATATTGATACATGGCTATCATATCTCCTTTCAGCCTTCTCTTCTTCAGGCTAAACATGCCCAGTTCCCTAAGCCGCTCCTCATAGGGCTTGTTCTCCAGACCCTTGATCATTTTAGTCGCCCTCCTCTGGACACATTCCAGCTTGTCAATATCTCTCTTGAATTGTGGTGCCCAGAATTGGACACAGTATTCCAGATGTGGTCTAACCAAAACAGAATAGAGGGGTAGCATGACTTCCCTAGATCTAGACACTATGCTCCTATTGATGCAGGCCAAAATCCCATTGGCTTTTTTTGCTGCCACATCACATTGTTGGCTCATGTTTAACTTGTTGTCCACGAGGACTCCAAGATCTTTTTCACACGTACTGCTCTCGAGGCAGGCGTCCCCCATTCTGTATCTTTGCATTTCATTTTTTCTGCCAAAGTGGAGTATCTTGCATTTGTCACTGTTGAACTTCATTTTGTTAGTTTTGGCCCATCTCTCTAATCTGTCAAGATCGTTTTGAATTCTGCTCCTGTCCTCTGGACTATTGGCTATCCCTCCCAATTTGGTGTCGTCTGCAAACTTGATGATCATGCCTTCTAGCCCTTCATCTAAGTCATTAATAAAGATCATTCTAGATGCACTGTGTTCAAAGAGAAATGCACACACAAGGTTCATCAACTTTGGGTTACTGTGAATTTTCTGGGCTGTATGACAATGTTTCCAGAAGCATTCTCTCCTGACTTTTCACCCACATCTATGGCAGGCATCCTCAGAGGCAGGAGCCCCCGGTGGCGCAGTGAGTTAAACCCCTGTGCTGGCAGGACTGGAGACTGACAGGTCGCAGGTTCGAATCTGGGGAGAGCGCGGATGAGCTCCCTCTATCAGTTCCAGCTCCTCATGCGGGGACATGAGAGAAGCCTCCCACGAGGATGATAAAACATCAAATCATCCAGGCGTCCCCTGGGCAACGTCCTTGCAGATGGCCAATTCTCTCACACCAGAAGCAACTTGCAGTTTCTCAAGTCGCTCCTGACATGACAAAAAGAAATCCTCAGAGGCTGTGAGGTCTGTTGGAAACTAGGCAAGTGGGATTTATATATCTGTGGAATAATGTCCAGGGTGGGAGAAAGAACTCTTGTTTGCTTGAGGCAAGTGTGAATGTTGCAAATGGACACCTTGATTTTTTATTATTTACAGCATTTATATTCCTCTCTTCTCACCCAGAAGAGGACTCAGGGTGGATCACAGAACATATACACGGCAAACATTCAATGCCGTTAAATAGACAGGACAGATAAGAGATAACAACAACAAACAACAACAGCACTCTATTTATATAGAGTTATTATGTCTGCTTTGGTGTCCTGGAGGTTGTGCTCAATTCCGGCCACAGGGGGGTGCTGTCTTTCCATCCTCTACGATGAAGAGCCTTGGTCACAGACTTTCTCTTTCCTTTGGTCACTGGCATTTTTCTGGTATTTCTTTTATGGTGCCATAAAAATACTTCCCCTCTTAAGTAGTGCCTAATTTCTCTACTCACAACTCATAGGTGTTTTTGAACTGCTTAGATGGACAGTAAGCTGGGCTGAAGATCGGGTGCACACCCTGACCCGGGTTTTGAACTGCCAACCTTTCAATTGCTGCTGGCAATTAACTAGCTGTGCCAAAACCCAGACCTAGCATTTAATGACCTTATAACTTCAAAGCCTGGTTGCTTCCTGCCTGGGGGAATCCTTTGTTGTGAGGTGTTAGCTGTCCCTGATTGTTTCCTGTCTGGAATTCCCCTCTTTTTTTAGTGATATTTATTTATTTATTTATTTATTTAGAAGTTTTCTATACCGGCCTTCTCACCTCGACGAGGGACTCAGGTCGGTTTACAGCATATAAAATACAATAATATATAGGTACAACAAAGTGCAAAGTCGTCACATATTAAAATAGTACACTGAAATACAATAAAAACATCATCTTTGTTTAATGTCCTGATTTTACAAGGTTTTTTTTTTAATACTGGTAGTCAGATATTATTCATTTTCATGGTTTCCTCCTTTCTGTTGAAATTGTCCTCAGTGGCTTCTCTGTGTAGTCTGACATGGTGGTTGTGAGAGTGGTCCAGCATTTCTGTGTTCTCAAATAGTATTCTGTGTCCAGGTTGGTTCCTCAGGTGCTCTGCTATGGCTGACTTCTCTGGTTGAAGTAGTCTGCAGTGCCTTTCATGTTCCTTGATTCATGTGTTGGGCAATGCTGCTGCGTTTGGTGGTCCCTATGTAGACTTGTCCACAGCTGCATGGTATACGGTAGACTCCTGCAGAGGTGAGAGGATCCCTCTCGCCCTTAGCTGAACGTAGCATTTGTTGGATTTTCTTAGTGGGCCTGTAGATAGTTTGTATATTGTGTTTCTTCATCAGCTTCCTTGTGTGGTCAGTGGTTCCCTTGATGAAGAAACACAACCTACAAACTATCTACCCACCCAGGTTTGTATTAATGCATGACCACAAAACCCACTGTGTGACTTGGGCAAAACACTCTCTCTCAGCCTCAGAGGAAGAATACAGAAAAGTCATTTGTTTCTGTTTCATATGCAGTAGCACTAACTGAAACTATTTATTTATTTATGACACTATGTTATGTTAATCCTACAAACGAACATTACATTTTTATTTATATAGACTAGCCGTCCCCTGCCACGCGTTGCTGTGGCCCACATGAGGGTTCTGTGTGGGATGTTTGGCCCAATTCTATCATTGGTGGGGTTCAGAATGCTCTTTGATTGTAGGTGAACTATAAATCCCTTCAACTACAACTTGCAAATGTCTAGGTCTATTTCCCCCAAACTCCATCTGTGTTCGTATTTGGGCATATGGAGTATTTGTGCCAAGTTTGGTCCAGATCCATCATTGTTTGAGTCCACAGTACTCTCTGGATGTAGGTGAACTTCAACTCCCAAACTCAAAGTCAATGTCCACCAAACGCTGCTAGTATTTTCTGTTGGTCATGGGAGGCCCGTGTGCCAAGTTTGGTTCAATTCCATCGTTGGTGGGAGTTCAGAATGCTCTTTGGTTGTAGGTGAACTATAAATCCCAGCAACTACAACTCACAAATGACAAAATTGATTCTTTGAGTGATGATCACTCCTTGTGTTGTGAGACGTTTTGTTGCCAAATTTGGTGTGATTTTGTTCATTGGCTCTTTTGTTTTTAAGGTACTCATTACGCACAGAGCATTTATATATATATAGATTATTATTCTTATTATTATTATTATTTAATTAAGTGCTAAGCAACAACATTACGGTAATGAGAACTGGAATGGTATAAGGAAAATGAGACTGGCTATGATTCTACTAAGAGACGAAGCGGATTTTTATGTAGTTTGTATTTGTTGTATAGTCATATGTTGTTGATACTGGCCTCTGTAACTGTCTTTTTATGTGTACTGTACACCGCCATGAGTCGCCCGTAAGGGCTGAGAATGGCGGTCAATAAGTGCATCTAATAAATAAATAAATAAATAAATATTATTATTATTATTAGCATAAGCACAGCGCAAGAGACAAGATGGAAATGCCTTCCTGGCCCCTCTGTTCACTTTGATTTCTGATTAGTGTCCCAACTGATGACACTAATGACTGTAAGCATTCGTATTGGGATACAGGGAGAATAAATTTAGCTGACATGTCTTCAAAACATTCCAAGGTGTTGTAAATCTTTGTTGGGCTAGAAATAACTGGTATATCTATATCCATTCTTCAGTGCTTGGGAACGTCTTATCTGGTTGCAGAATGAATTGCTTCTAAAAGATTAATCTGCCTGGCTCGGCTGGATGGCCGGCGAATCCTCTGCGATGCCTAGAAATAAGAGAGGTCATGAACGTCTAGGGCAAATCCTTGGGCAAGACCTGGGCTAAAGATGCCACCGCAGCCGCCTTAACGTCGGCTTAATGCTTTTCCTAGAATCGGCTTGATGACTCATGGGGTTCAAGGATCTGCTCAGAACATAATGAGAAGTGTACTTCCCTGGCAAGATGAATTAAAGTTGCTCTGAAGTTCACAGTGGATTACTTTGGCTCCCTATTACGCAGCAGGAAGAGGATGAATGAATAGTATTTGGCCAGATGGAGCTGTAGCATTCTCGACGGTTAGGAATTAAAAGTTGTAAATGCCTATTTTCCTGCCATGTTTCAGGTTGCTTTTCGTGGAAATCATAGAGCAGAGGGTTAAAAAGGACCACAAGGACCATCAAGTCCAACCTCCTGCCATGCAGAAACATACAATCAAGCAATTTTACATTGCCTTTAGTGCAGTGGTTCTCAACCTTCCTAATGCCGCGACCCCTTAATACAGCGCCTCACATTGTGGTGACCCCCAACCATAAAATTATTATTATTGCTACTTCCTGATTGTAATTGTATTACTGTTATGAATCATAATGTAAATATCTGAAATGCAGGATGCATTTTCATTCACTGGACCAAATTTGGCACAAATACCCAACAACAGCGCTCCATGCTGTCATGTCAGCTACAGCAGTACGTGTGGAAAAGATCTTGGAGTCCTCGTGGACAGCAAGTTAAACATGAGCCAACAATGTGATGTGGCGGCAAAAAAAGCCAATGGGATTTTGGCCTGCATCAATAGGAGCATAGTGTCTAGATGTAGGGAGGTCATGCTCCCCATGCTCTATTCCGCTTTGGTTAGACCACTTTACCTGGAATATTGTGTCCAATTCTGGGCACCACAGTTGAAGGGAGATTTTGACAAGCTGGAATGTGTCTAGAGGAGGACGACTAAAATGATAAAGGGTCTGGAGAACAAACCCTATGAGGAGCGGCTTAAGGAGCTGGGCATGTTTAGCCTGAAGAAGAGAAGGCTGAAAGGGGATATGATAGCCATGTATAAATATGTGAGAGGAAGCCACAGGGAGGAGGGAGGAAGCTTGTTTTCTGCTTCCCTGGAGACTAGGACGCAGAACAACGGCTTCAAACTACAAGAGAGGAGATTCCATCTGAACATGAGGAAGAACTTCCTGACTGTGAGAGCCGTTCAGCAGTGGAACTCTCTGCCCCGGAGTGTGGTGGAGGCTCCTCCTTTGGAAGCTTTTAAACAGAGGCTGGATGGCCATCTGTCAGGGGTGATTTGAATGCAATATTCCTGCTTCTTGGCAGAATGGGGTTGGACTGGATGGCCCATGAGGTCTCTTCCACCTCTTTGATTCTATGATTCTACATGACCTTGGAGGTGTCCATGGACAACACCGGCTCTTTTGCCTAGACATTGAGCACCAACTCCCAGAGTTGGACACGACTGGACTTAATGTTAGGGAAAAACTTTCACCTTACTTTACCCAATATGCCCAAATTTGAACACTGGTGGGGTTGGAGGGAGAATTGATTATGTCATTTGGGAGTTGTAGTTGCTGGGATTTATAGTTCACCTACAATCAAAGAGCATTTTGAACTCCTCCAATGATTGAATTGGACCAAACTTGGCACACAGAACTCCCACGACCAATGAAAAATACTGGAAGGGTTTGGTGAGCACTGACCAAGGCCGTGAGCGCAGCCCTCCGCCTCCCCCCCCCCCCCCCCCCCGCGCCCTTACACACTCAGAAAGGCATGGGGGGGGGGGCAGGCAGCCCTCCCTTGCCCAAATGGCAAGGGTCGGCAGCCATTTTGGCGGGGCCAGGGCCAACCAAGGCTGCTTCGCGACCCCCTGAAAATGGCCCAACAACCCCCTGAAAATGGCCCAACAACCCCCTGAAAATGGCCCAACAACCCCCCTGGGGGTCGCGACCCCCAGGTTGAGAACCACTGCTTTAGTGGGTTTTCACTTATTGTTCTAGGGAACTAAGTGCACATGGTTAAAATTAAAATTGGTCTGAGCCTGGGAAAGAAAATTTCCCCCTTTTTTGCCAAGCTCCGTGCATCGTGTATGCAGAATATGACAGCATTTTCAGGAAATGGTATTTGAGTAGGGAACTTAGTCACGGTATACTGGTGAACACGCACTTCCATCCTTATGCTCATGAAAAATGAAAGCAGAACAAATACTGTGTGTGGAATTAAGTGACAAGTCTCCTTGCCTCTTAGCAGAAGAGCCCTTTCATGCTCCACAAAAGTACCGTATGTACTTGAGTATAAGCTGACCTGAATATAACCCAAGGCACCTCATTTTGTCACAAAAAAAAACTGGGAAAATGTATTGACTTGAGTATAAGCCGAGGGTGGGAAATGCAGCAGCTACTGGTAAATTTCAAAATAAAAATAGATACCAATAAAAATACATCAATTGAGGCATCAGTAGGCTAAATGTTTTTGAATATTTACATAAAACTGTAATTTAAGATAAGACTGTCCAACTCTGATTAAACTATTATTCTAACCTTCTTCAGTGTAAATATGGTTACATATCCTTCCAATAATAATAATAATAAGAGTAAAGTAATAAATGCAATAAAAATAATAATAGTAGAGTAAAATAATGGAAATGTAAGAGTAACAGTAATAGAGTAAAATAATAAATGTAATAATAACAACAATAAAAAGAATAAAATAATAAATGTAATTGGCTCCACTGGCTGCCAATTAGCTTCCGAGCACAATTCAAAGTGCTGGTGTTGACCTATAAATCCCTAAACGACTCTGGTCCACTTTACCTGTCCGAACGGATTCTCCCCTATGAACCATCAAGGTTGTTAAGATCGTCTGGAGGGGCCCTGCTCTCGGTCCCACTACCCTCGCAATAGCGTCTGGTGGGGACGAGGGACAGGGCCTTTTCGGTGGTGGCGCCTCAGCTCTGGAACTCTCTCCCATTGGAGATTAGAACTGCCCCTTTTCTCCTGACCTTTAGAAAGCTGGTGAAAACCTGGCTCTGTTATTTGGCATTTGATGAGTGAGGCAATAACTCTTAACCACATGGATGGATGGGGATGAATAGGGATGAATAGTGATTTTATGTTAACGATTTGGCCTTATATAATTATATGATAGTACTTTGATGTGTTTATATTAGTGTATTATTGCATGTGATGTTTTTAAACTATTGTGTATGAATTCCTTGTTGTAAACCGGCCTGAGTCCCTCGCTGGAGGTGAGAAGACTGGTATAAATAAAGTTTAATAATAATATTATTCTGCTTTATTCTGTTTTTAATTGTTTGATTTGCTTAGATTGTATTGTTACGTTGTGTGTTGAGGCCTCAGCCTGTGTAAGCTGCATCGAATCCTTCGGGAGATGCTAGCGGGGTACAAATAAAGTTTAATAATAATTAATAAAAATAATATATAAAAGTTCTAAATAAATAAATAAATAATAAATAGAGTAAAATAAATGTAATAATAACAATAATAAATAGAGTAAAATAAATATAATAATAATAATTATAGAGTAAAGTAATGTAAATATAATAATAATAAATAGAGTAAAATGATAAATGTATTAATAATAATGGAGTAAAACAATAAATGTAATAATAATAATGAGCAAAATAATATATGTAAAATAATAATAAATAGAGTAAATTAATAAATGTAATAATAAATAGAGTAAAATAAATGTAATAACAATAGAGTAAAATAATAAGTCTAATAATAATAATAATAATAGAGTAAAGTAGTGTAAATATAATAACAATAGAGTAAAATAAATGTAATAATAACAATAATAAATAGAGTAAAATAACTCTAATAATAATTATAAAGTAATGTAAATATATTACAATTATGCTGGGGAAAGTGGAAGGCAAAAGGAAGAGGGGCCGACCAAGGGCAAGATGGATGGATGGCATCCTTGAAGTGACTGGACTGACCTTGAGGGAGCTGGGGGTGGTGACGGCCGACAGGGAGCTCTGGCGTGGGCTGGTCCATGAGGTCACGAAGAGTCGGAGACGACTGAACGAATGAACAACAACAATGTAAATATAATAATAATAAATAGAGTAAAATAATAAATGTAATAAAAATAATAACAGGGTAAAATAACAAATAATCTCAACTCAAGTAGAAGCCAAGGAGGGCCCTTTCAGTCTAAAAAAAGGAATGGTAAACTCAGCTTATACCCGACTATATACAGTAGTCCTTTAAAAAAAAAGAAAATGAAATTATTGTCTTACATTTGGCACACACTCCAGGGTTGGGATCAATTTCCATAATCCGGGAATGTGAGGAAGACTTGTGGGAATTGTGTTACTAAGAGCAGCATCATTTCCCACACTTATTTGGGGTCATTTTGGTGGAGTGGAAAAAGTTGATTCTAGTCATGATACCGTCTATATTCCCAGTGGTGTATACATATCATGTATATTTGGTTAAAATATAATTTTAACCAAAGCTTTTGAGCTGCTAACCCTTCAGCACTTGAAAAACCAACTCCTGCTGAATTCCGCATTAGGCCCTGTTTGGGCCTGTCTGGAGATGTTCTATTAGAAATGCTCAAACTTTGAAGGAAGTTCTCAAGTTTTCTATTTTGCAGCAGTGCTCTTTGCTTTATTTCATTCCATTTTAAAGCTTGTCATGGTGGACATTTCATGGAGAAGTAACAGTAGTTAAAGTGTCCTTTTTGGACCTTTGGAATTCCCCAGCAATCTATATACATTAAAATGTAATGTTCGTTAGTGGGATTAACATAACTCAAAAACCACTGGATGAATTGACACCAAATTTGGACACATTACACCTATCAGGCCAACGAGTGACCATCACTCATAAAAACACTGAAAAACACAGCAGAAGAGACTTTAAAAGCAAAAAAACAAAAAAATACATTACAAAGCATGTGCAAAACCACATATATACACAAACACACATATATACATACTGTCAAGACCCAGAAACCATAGTAAGCCCAAAACAGAGTAAAAAGGTTCAAACACAACTTTATTGAACAAAAAGAAGTCTTTAAAGCACTTAAATTAAGTGTAGAGAGTTTAGGCAATAAGTTGGCATCAAAAATGCAGTGATATCAGTAACAAAAATATAACCCGGATTATATAGCTGTTTAATCTGGGTTAACACAAAAGTTCAGCAGTCTGCTTCAAAATATACACAGTTCACAAACACAATAGCAAGAGGCAAAAAATGAAGTCCCAAAATGTTGCAAGGTCGAAACACGAAGTTAGCAAAGGTGCAGTCCAAAAGACAAAAGCGTTGGTCAAACCGGTCCGGAATCAAGCCATTACGAGAAGGAAACACAGGAACACAGGAATCTGTAGTCCAGGGACCCAAGCTCGAGAGTTGGCAGTAACAAAGATTCACATCCCAAAAGAGACACTTTGCCTTCTGCAAAGAGCCATACAAACAGAACCCATTTTTATCCTAAAGTTCCTTATCAGAGGATGATGAGCTCCCCACCCTTTCCTCATCGCTCTCAGCTGCCTCCAACCCCGCAGCTGTACCTGAGCGCCCATCCCTCCACCTCTGCCAGCGTTTGTCAAGACTTAAGTCTTGCCAAGTGCTCCCTGGTTGCCAATCTCCAGTAAACCCCTCAAATTCCTCACTAGAGGTGGGTTGGTTACAAATATCCCTAATCTCCTGAACACAGGTCCAATCCAGCTCATCCTCCTCTCCCATGTCACTCCCAGACCCATCACTCCTTTCAAACCCCATGAAGTCCTCGTCCTCTGTAGGAGCGCTAAGTATTTCACGAATATGCTTCCTCTGAAGCTCTTCGTCGGACTCTTGATCGCAAGTAGCCCGCTTTACTCCCCTGCTCTCCTCCCCATCCCCCATTTCACAATCGGAGAAGCCCTCAACCGTCTCAGAATCACTTGGAGCCATGATTATCTCCCTAATCCGTTTTTGCTGCTCCTCCTCCTCCAACACCTGCGCAGACCTCTTCTCCCTTCTACCAGTAGTAGTAACGTTACCATCACGCTGAACTACAACACATACATACACAAATATATACACACACATATATAGACTGGGCCACAGCAACTCGTGGCAGGGGACGGCTAGTGGCATATAGAACTGAAGACCCAAAAAAGTCACTCTCCGAAGCTCTCAAGGATGGACAGATTAAATTGAACGAGTGAGAATGGAGAAAGTCCCTGTCGTTATTTTAATGAGTTTTTGAGCAATACTTTTGTGTGAGTGAGTGAGTGGCCAGTAACTAAAACTGATGTACTTTTCCTTTCCTATCATGGTGTAGAACTAGACTTTCAGCTTAACAGCTGTTGGCTTACAACATCCAGGGAAATATACGTTGTTTTTTTGGGTGTATCCCTAAATCTTGATTGCTAGGAGCAGGTGACAGTGCAGTTTGTACACTTTCTCCAAATGGAAGCAAACTTGCTGATCTGAACAAACCAGTTAGTGTTTTTCCCCCTGTGTTTGCAGCTTTCAAACATAGCGAGAACTTTTCTGGATCTTCCATCCAAAGCCTTTTGGGGTTACAAAACCCTGAATTTTCTACTAACGTAGCTTTTACCATGCAAAGCGGTCAATTCTGCAAGTTGTATTCCAGACAAGTGCTGTTTTAGGCCAATAACCAACCAGAGGTTAACTTTTGTTATTGTTGTGTGCCTACAAGGTGTTTCCGACCTATGGTGACTCTATGACAGGTTTTCTTGGTAAGTGGGTTGTTGTAGGTTTTTTCGGGCTATATGGCCATGTTCTAGAAGCATTCTCTCCTGACATTTCGCCTGCATCTATGGCAGGCATCCTCAGAGATAGTGAGGTCTGTTGGAACTAGGAAAATGGGTTTATATATCTATGGAATGACCAGGGTGGGACAAAGGACTTCCGACAATACATTTCTTGGTAAGGTTGGTTCAGAAGAAAGTTGGCATTGCCTTCTTCTCAGACTGAGAGTGACTTGACTGAGGTCACTACGTGGATTTCATGGCTGAATGGGGATTCGGAGTCTGGTCTTTCCAGCAGGTCTTGGGTTGTAAGCCATCATGTGGATGAATACATATGGAACAGGCCTGTGGTTCTCCAGGTGTTTTGGACTTAAGTTCCCAGAATTCTTGACTATTGGACAAGCTCACTTTACTGTTGTAGAGGTTAAAGGAACACCTATTTCTAGGTCCTTCTCCACCAGCGGAAGGTGACCTAGAAATTCCTAGAACAACATTTCTCAACCTGGGGGTTGGGACCCCTGAGGGGGTCGTGAGGGAGTGTCAGGGGGGGTCGCCAAAGACCATCAGAAAACACAATATTTTCTGTTGATCATGGGGTTTCTGTGTGGGAAGTTTGGCCCAATTTTAGCATTGGTGGGTTTCAGAATGCTCTTTGATTGTTGGTGAACTATAAATCCCAGCAACTACAATTCCCAAATGTCAAGGTCTAATTTTCCCCAAACTCCACCAGTGTTCACATTTGGGCATATTGAGTATTTGTGCCAAGTTTGGTCCAGATCCATCATTGCTTGAGTCCACAATGCTCTCTGGATGTAGGTGAACTACAGCTCCAACACTCAAGGTCAGTGCCCACCAAACCCTTCCAGTATTTTCTTTTGGTCATGGGAGTTCTGTGTGCCAAATTTGGTTCAATTCCATTGTTGGTGGAGTTCAGAATGCTCTTTGATTGTAGGTGAACTATAAATCCTAGCATCTACAACTCCCAAATTACAAAATCAATCCTCCTCCAAACCCACTAGTATTCAAATTTAGGCATATTGGGTATTTGTGCCAAATAAGGTCTAGTGAATGAAAATACATCCTGCTTATCAGATATTTACATTACGATTCACAACAGGAGCAAAATGACAGTCCTGAGGTAGCAACGGAAATAATGTTATGGTTGGGGGTCACCACAACATGAGGAACTGTATTAAGGGGTCGCGCCATGAGGAAGGTTGAGAAACACTCTCCTAGAAGGAACATAATTTTGGTCATGTATCCAGAAGTGGGGGCAAGTGCAGTCGTCTTCAGATAATGAAATCTGCAAATGTTTACTCCACAAATGTGTACAGATGACTGTAATCAATGAGTGAGAACTTGAATTGGTTGTGTACTTTCTCTGTACTGTAAAACATTTTGCGCCAGTCGCCTTTTGGAATAGTTTCTGTTTTGGCTTTCCCCAAGTGGCTCGGTTTAAATGGGTAGACAATTGTAGCTTTACTATTTTCCAAAACAGGAACAGGAAGGTGCACTTGCAAGCCAAGATTGTGAAAGTCTTGCTCAGGCTTCCTCAAACTGTGGCCCTCCAGCTGTTTGGACCTCCAACTCCCAGAAGTCCCAAGAGTTTGTTCAGTTATCAGGAATTCTGGGAGTTGAAAGCCCAAACACTGGAGGGCCACAGTTTGAAAATGCATTGTCTTGTTAATTGCTATCAAGTTGACTTTGACTTGTGACGGTGACCCTATGGAGAAATCTCCAATACAACCTAGAGACTTGGCCAATCCATCTATAATCTGGTCCTGCTTTTTATACATTGCTTTCCAACATTACTAAGCATGTTGACTCATTATAAGTCCAAAGATTGATATCCTCATTCTACTTATTTTGGCTTCTAGGGATTGTTTAGTCTTGATTTGTTCACAGACCCATTTAGATTGAGATTAACTTCACAATTCAGCAGCAGATCAGTTGCACAACTTCAGCGCTTTCCAGTAGGTTCTTCCTGCACAGTATTTTCAGTCAACTGCTCCCGCAGCCTGCAGTCCCTCTGGAACCTTTTACATACACTTGAACACATGCCCGGCCGTTGTCAGTTTTACCATTGTCTTTTCCCCAGTCTAGGTGACATTACAAACTTACCACAGCATACTGTTATATCTTGTCTTAGCAGACAGGTTCTTTTAATTACATATAGCCTTCGACGAACAACATCACAGCACAAGGAGAAATAATAATATAATAATAATATAATATAATAATTATAATAATAATAATAATAATAATAATAATAAAAAGAATACACTGTACATGACTTCCTTATATACAATTCTATACAATTTTACATAGCAATCTCTGATTGGTTCCCAACTCATTAACTTAACTCAAACCCAGGATTACATCATTTACAATCACCTGGACTAGGCCAGAACACATTCCCCAAATGATTCCCTATACAGTTAATGCATGACTCAGCATTTTCAATAGAAGCCCATTAGCAGTGCATGACTCAGCTATATTACATTACAATACATTGTAAAACCTGACAGCTCTCCCTTTGGCAGTTCATGGTATCTTCTTCATCGCTGTCATTTACATAAATTGATTTTCCCGTCAGCTTTCTTTACTGTTTAGCCGTTGCATGGAAATTAGAAATATTGAGACATGAGTAGTTCTGATTTTGGTATTTAAAGATGCAACTTTATACTTGAGCATTATATCCAGCTACTTTACTACCATGCTTCCAAGTCCTAGTCATCTTCTGACTTCTCTATTTACAGTCCCCATTTTGATTTTTGGTGAATCAAGGTACAGAAAATCTTTAGCTATTTCAGTGATTTTATCTGTTGCATTGGTCATGTAAATGACCAATGATCATTATTTTTGTCATTGTAATGTGGGAGGAGATTGAGTCCAGCAGACACTGCCTCTTTTTCTCTTCCTCAAAAGCCAGAGTGTTCTGTCGCGTGCTGGGCTTGAAACGAATTGCTTTTAAAACAGGACGTGCAACTTTACTTACTTACTTACTTACTTTGGAAGACGCCTGTGCGTGGGTTTTTTTAATGTGTGGAGGTCAGTGCACAACTGATCAACATACAGACTTCACAGAGTGAGGTTCCATTGGTGATGTAGTTTAACACAATGACCGTGGCTTCTCAGTCTGTTGCAGCCTTCTTCCGCCTTCGCAGCCGTTGTAACATGTGCCATGTTATCCTCCGCCTGCTCCGCCGTTGAGGTCTTTGGGTCTTCAGACTGTGCTTGGTCTGGAACCTCCCCCGCGGCCACTCCTGGGAGTGCACGACTCCAGTTGTTGTGCCTACAGGTTCATTGGAACGCGCAAGCCCCCTCACCACGACAAGGTGACAGTCCATCGAGGGGGACGTGCAACTTTAGCCCAGTGGGAAGCCAGGGGCCCCGAAGAGAAATTCGTAAGGATTTTCACCATAAACAGTCTCTAGAGGGCTTGTAAAATATAACAAATTCTTTTATTGGTGAACAATCAACAGAAACTTCTTTTGTCTTCAAAAGGTTAAACAAATGCTTCCAGGCTTTGTGCAACTGGTGGCTTCTAACTGTTGCTTTTACTCTAAAGGAAAATCCCTTTCCAAACTTCTCCCAGGCTGTGATCCTACACCTAACTGATGTGGATCCACTACCGGGCTGAACTGCATCTCAAAACCGAGTGGACCTACCAGTAGGCCTGTAGTCACTTAGCTGGAGTTCTTGATGTTTAAAGCTGTTATTCCCTCCGAAATTCCTCGGGGCTGTAAGGCTGTTTCCCTGGGAACCTTTGGGAATCTTTAGATGCTCTTAAGACTGTTCTGCCCCGGGAGGTCTTAAGGGTTGAAGCCTTTGTACAGGAGAAAGTCTGTACATGTCCTGTACATTGACTTTCCTTGCTGAGACTAACTGAAAATTGCTCCCTTCCCTTCTCAATTGTCCTGAACAGGGGGTGGAACCAAATTTAACAATGATGGACAGGGGGCCTGCCCTATAACTGCAAACTTTAACAGGAAGCCACCCTTCTGCAAAATCCCAAGCCTTGGGCTGCAAGCAAACACTTAATACAAGGCAAATAAAGTGGGAGCTTCTGGTACAGCTGTACCAACACACAGAGCAATTGAAGTTGGATGAAGAGAGATCTTTTAATCTGAACCTAGGCATGATGAAGCTGTGTCTGTATCTTTTTTTTTTTCTTTCTCTGAGACCAAAGCAAGTGGGAGTTGAGATGGAAGAAGGTCCAAACGTAATGGAGCTGGGCCTAATTCTTCATCTCTACTTCACTCAGGAGGGCAGTGGCAGTTGGGAAGGAGGAAAACGCAATTGACCGGGGCTAAATATTATGTTGGTGCCTAATTTCATCTGCTATTGGAGGCTAAAGAGGGCCAGCCCTGATTAGTATTTGGGTGGGAGATTGCCAAGGAATGTCAGGTGCTCTAGGTTGCATTTGAGAGGGAGGCAATGGCAAACCAGCTCTGAATATTTATTACAATATTTATGAGGTTTCCAGAAGTTGACAGGTGACTTGTGCACACACATTCACATATAACCCTTGAGGCAACAAACAGACATATAGTAGTTTTGACGTATTTATAAAATGATTTGCATTCTGCATTTTGGCCTTCAGCACAGCTCACAAAGCACGTTGCGGGATTAAAACTGGAGAGCAAACAGCGGTCAAGGGACGTTTATGAGGAGCATTGGTTGTGGAAATTCTGTAACATCGGAGGACCACCCATGATACTAAAAGCATGAAATGATAAATGTGTTTTTGGAATCTGCAGCCACCCTGGAGGTGATTTCACAGTGTGCTCAGTGACAGACCTGTTCTCTAAATAGTAGAGAGGCTGTGTAGTTGTTCTCCCATGAAAGGACAGGGATTTCTTTGTTGGTCGTGCTTTTGGTAATGGTCCAGAGCTTCAGTACGTCATTTGTGGTTTCCGGTCAGAGTTCTGTGCCAGAATTTGGACTTTTCTCTGGTTTTGGTTAAGGTGGAGCAATGCTGTGTGCAGATTTTGCCCTCATAGAGCTGATCCAGCTCTGTCTACACCAGGCATGGGCAAGCTTGGACCCTTCAAGTGTTTTGGACTTCAACTCCCACGATTCCTAACAGCTGGTAGGCAGCTTAGAATTGAGGGAGTTGAAGACCAAAACACTGGAGGGCCCAAGGTTCCCCATGCCTGTTCTACACCGACCTGAGGGATCGGTGTAGAATCATAGAATAGGAGGAGACCACAGGGCATCTCCATTCTGCTATGAAGGAACACACAATCTGAGTCCTCCTGACTTACGGCCATCCAGCTTCTTCTCAAAATGCACGAAAGATGGAGACTCCATGAGACTCCTTGGAATGTGGGAGTTGAAGACCCAAAACACCGGAGGGCCCAAAGTTCCCCATGCCTGAGGGATCGGCATAGAATCATAGAATAGGAGGAGACCATTGGGCCACCCTATCGTCACCATTCTGCTATGAAGGAACACACAATCCGAGTCCTCCTGACTTATGGCCATCCAGCTTCTTCTCAAAACGCTCCATAGATGGAGACTCCTTGGTAGCATCTTCTAGTCTTGAACAGCTCTTATCATAAAAATGTTATTCCTAATGTTTAGATGGAATCTCCTTTCCTACAATTTGAATCCATTGCTCTGAGCCTAGTCTCCAGAGCAGGAAAAACAACATCAAACCAAACCAAGCTTGCCCCCTCCTTAATGTGATATCCATTCAAATATTTAAGCATTGCTCTCCTGCTCCCTCTCAAGTCCTTTTTTTCTCCAAGCTAAACAAGACCAGCTTCCTCAGCCGTTCCTTATAGGGCCTTGACCTGGAACATGTCCCTTCTCTGGACTAGTTCCAGCGTGTCAATATCCTTGAATTGTGGTGCACAGAACTAGACATGGGGCTATTCCAGGTGAGGCCAGGCCATGCTTCCCTTGATCCAGACACTATACTCTGCAATGCAGCCTAGAATCACATGGACCTTTTTTGCCGCCACATCCCACTGTTGACATGTTCATCTTATGGTCTTCCAAGACTACTTTTACGTGGACTGTTGTCAAGCCAGGTGTAACCCACTTTATATCTGCGCATTTCATTTTTGCTGCCTGAGTTGGAGTTCATTTTGTTAGTTTTGGTCCAGCTTTCTAATTTTTTAAGGCCATTTTGGATTCCGATTCTGTCCTCTGGGGTATTAGCTCTTCCAATTTAGTGCCATTTGCAAATCTGCAAAGCCCCCAGTGGCACAGTGGGTTAAACCCCTGTGCCGGCAGGACTGAAGACCAACAGGTCGCAGGTTCGAATCCAGGGAGAGGCGGATGAGCTCCCTCTATCAGCTCCAGCTCCTCATGCGGGGACATGAGAGAAGCCTCCCACAAGGATGATAAAAACATCAAATCATCCAGGCATCCCCTAGGCAACGTCCTTGCAGACAGCCAATTCTCTCACACCAGGAGCAACTTGCAGTCACTCCTGACATCACAAAAAAAATCTGCAAATCCGATCTGCATGCTTTCTATTCCACCATCCACGTCATTAATAAAGATGTTGAATGTCGGTGGGCCCAGGACAGAACTCTGTGGCACCCCAGTGGTCACTTGAGCCATTGCTTAGCATTCTTTAGGTTCGGTCAGCTAACCAGTTTCCTGTACCTTTTAATTTTATACCTGCTGGTTGTATTTTCCAAGTGGTGCCCTATAAATCTGGTTCCAGGGGTGTGGCACTAAAAGGCCCTGCATTTTGAGCGTAGAAATCTGGGTAGTAGAGGGGGAAGTGGATGCATTCTGAAGCAGGGCGTGTGTCTTAACACGAACAGTTTCACAGCTTACGGGTCGGTGCATGGTGCAAAGCAGGAAAGAGGAGGGCAGCGCCCAATTGAAGCCAGCACTGCAAACAATGGATTGTAGACTTTACGATAAGGATATACTTAGTGACATTCATATTACTTTTTAATATGGGGTGGCCATTGAACTTAGATATAAAAAAATCCCACAGACATATATAGAAATGGTGGTTTGCTTTCAAATCTCTTTCACACACAATAATAATAATAATAATAATAATCATAATAATAATAATATACTTTATTTTTATTCCACCCTATCTCCCTGAGGGGACTCAGGGCGGATTACAGTACACCTATACGGCAAACATTCAATGTCATTATACAATTAACAAAGACAGACAATACATAAACAGAGGTAAAGGCTTTCCCCATCTTTTTGCATCTCCGGCATATGGAGCCTATGCTCAACTCTGGCCACAGGAGGTGCTGTTGCTCCATCTTCCATGCCTAGGAGCTTTGTTGTCTTTAGACACTCTCTCGACTGAATTGCCGGCATGTCCACATGGCAGGCCCGTAGCCAGGATTTTGATTGGGGGGGGGGGGCTGAGTCTGAGTGAAAGAGGGTCTACCCTAGCAAACCTTTGTATCGTTACCCCAATACCCCCATGCATATGGGATATATTGAGCATGGCGATCAGATCATGATATGAATAAACATAACAGTTTAAATAAAGCACCAGTAAGTCCTTCTCGCGGACCACCATGAGAATTTCGGGGGGGGGGGGCTAAAGCCCCTCAAGACCCTCCCTGGCTACATGCCTGCCACATGTGTGCCTTTTATTAACTCCCTGCCTAAGCGGTACCTATGTATCCACACACATTACTGTTTTCGAATTGCTAGGTGAGCAAAAGCTGGGCCGACGGTTGGGAGCTCACCCCAGGCTTGAACTGTCGACCTTTCAATCAGCAAGATTTACTACAGCTGGCAGTTTAACCTGCTGTGCTAAAACCTGGCCCGTTTATATATATATATATATATATATATATATATATATATGTGTGTGTGTGTGTGTGTGTGTGTGTGTGTGTGTGTATATATATTTCATTGAGCAATGTTCTTGCAAAAAGATCATGAAACCTCACTACCCAATGACTGTGGGTGTGTACAGTCATTGGAAAAATGTTTTCATTTTGTCATGAATTCATATCAGTTTCACTTTGTTCAAATTGTACAACCTCATTTTTTCTGTCCTAAATATATATAGTCTAATTTACACATTTTATAATAATAATAATAATAATAATAATAATAATCTTTTAGTTGTACCCTGCTACCATCTCCTGAAGGACTCGGTGCGGCTTACACGAGGCCGAGCCCAAATACATCAGTAAAACAACAACAACAACAACACAACAATAAATAAACTCATAAACAAGCAGTAAACATCAACAATAACACCACGACGCATTAAAAGAACCTATGGCAGGGCCAAGTGTAATAATTAAAATTGTTAAAAAAATGCTGGGCATGACCAGGTGAAATAGGATAGGTATTTTGAAGATAAGTGGGGCGTGCAGACGATCCTAGGTCTCTATTAAAGTGCATTCGGGACAAATTGCTTGGAGTTTCCTTATTCTGGGAAGGCACACTGGAACAACCACGTTTTCAAGCTCCTCCTAAAGACTGCCAGTGTTGGGGCATGCCTGATGTCCTTGGGGAGTGAGTTCCAGAGTCAAGGGGCCACCACTGAGAAGGCCCTGTCCCTCATCCCCACCAATTGCGCTTGCGATGCAGATGGGATCGCGAGCAGGGCCTCTCCAGAAGATCAAAGAGATTGTGTGGGTTCGTATACAGAAATGCGGTCACGCATTTTGACAAATTCTTCAGAACAAACTAAAACATAATTCTCTCTCCCTCTGCCTTTCCCTTTACGCCAATGAAATTCAATAGACTTGGCTGTTCTCTGCAAGGAGAGGTCCCAAGTTATGCCCACCTGTGGTACATATGTTAAACATACACATAAGCATCTGATTAAGTATATGTAAGATTCTGGAGACAATAATTAGAAACCCTGCTGTGAAAATGTACTGGGTGATCTTGGGGAAGTTACATTTTCTCAGCCTCAGAAGAAGGCAATGGCAACTCCGCTCTGAACAGATTTTGCAAAACAAAACAAAACAAAACAAAAATCCTCAACAATAATCCTGGCACAGATTTGCTGTAGGGTTACCATATGTTGGAAAAAAGAAACAACATAAATGCAACTCTACTTCAAAATAAATATGGTTCAATAAACAGTGATTCAAACCCAACATTTTATGAATAAAGCACTCAAAGCCCTGAGTTTGGACCAATGAACCTATCAATGCTACTTTCCCCTGCCCTTGAATTTGGAAAGTCTCACGCTCTTTCAACCTCAACTCTGAAGAAATGTGTAGGATTACCCACATTTGTAATCTTAAAATCTAGATTCCCACCTATTGCCTTTGCCAACCACCTCTTATGGCTGGGTATTTTGGGAGTGTTGTGTGGCTCCTTATAAAATCAGTGAAATTTAAACACGAATCAGTGTGGTTAAGAGAACAAGATGCATTTATGAACCTAAGGTTCAACTCCATGTACGCACAGGCAGTATACTGAGTAATTCTTGAGTTTTACTTTTCCCAAACCATCCTATGCACCAAGTAGAGCACAGCTGCTTAGAGTGGTGCCTCATGAAGGAAAGGAAGGGAAGAAAGGAGGGAAGGGAAAGGAAAGGAAGGAGGGGAAGAGAAAAGGAAGGAAGGAGGGGTAAGGGGGGAAAGGGAAGGGAAAGGGAAGGAAGGAGGGGAAGGGAAGGGAAGGGAAAGGGAAAGGAAAGGGAAGGGAAGGAAGGAGGGGAAAGGGAAGGAAGGGAAGGTAAAGGGAAGGAAGGAGGGGAAGGGAAGGAAGGAGGGGAAGGGAAAGAGAAGGAAGGAGGGGAAGGGAAAGGGAAAGAAGGAGGGGAAGGGAAGGAAGGAGGAGAAAGGAAAGGGAAGGAAGGAGGGGAAGGAAGGAAGGGAAAGGGAAGGGAAAGGGAAAGAAGGAGGGGAAGGGGAAGGGAAGGAAGGAGGGGAAAGAAAAGGGAAGGAAGGAGGGGCAGCGAAGGAAGGAAGGGGAAGGGAAGGGGAAGGGAAGGAAGGAGGGGAAGAGAAAAGGAAGGAAGGAGGGGAAAGGGAAGGAAGGAGGGGAAGAGAAAAGAAAGGAAGGAAGGGGAAGGGAAGGTAAAGGGAAGGAAGGAGGGGAAGGGGAAAAAAGGATGGAGGGAAGAAATGGAAGGAAGAAAAGGAAAGTAAGAAATGCAGCCAAAGGGCACAAATTTGATCCTAGTCCTGGCATGTTGGGGAGAAAATTGCTACTCCTTCACCATCATTAACTCGAGAGGCTTTGCTGTCAATTGTTAACTTTGCGCCATGTTTTTGTTGTTGATGTTTGCCATCAAGTTCAATTTTGACTTACGTCAACTCTAGGAATGAGATCCCTGATGTGTGGCACCCTTTTAAGTTTCAGGTCAATTTTTGAAGCCTCTCACCTCAATTTCACTTTGGAAACGTTTGGATAAGGGATTTAGCTGTGTTAGTCCTTTGCAGAAAAAACAAAACAAAAAAACAAACAAACAAGGGATTTTGTAGCACCTTCAAGACTGATCGTTTTTCTGTGGTATATATGAGCTTTTTTGGACTCCAGCCCATTTCATGAGATGTATTTTAGTCCCAAAGGAGCCGTAATACTATTGGTTGCTTTAGTTTGAGTTGTGGGTTTGTCCCTCTTTTCCGTCCGGAAATGTTTTACCATACACAAACAAGACAAATATCCAGATTTTAAAATAACAGAAGTGATTGCAGTACAGCTTTTAATCCCTTTATTGCTTTTTAAAAAGCATTGTAAAATAAAATCTCTATTAACTTAATTGTTTTCTTATTCAAGGAGATTCTGGCCTGTCCTAGTTGTTGATTTGAATGTTCCTATATATGTAGTAATGTAGACTACTTCAATTAACCCCAAAAGGGAAATTTGGCCACTGTGGGCTTGAGTATTATTATTGTAATGCTCATAAAGAACCCATGACTTTCCAAATGCTCTACAGATATTAAAGTATAAGGCATTCCCTATCTGCAGGCTCATGATCTAACCGACATCATACAAAAGGAGGAAAGAATAGGGAGAGAAGATGAAGTGGGCATCCAAGTACAGTTGTTCCTCCACATTTGCAGGTTTAATTATTCATGGATTTAATCTATATAAAGAAAAATGTAATGTTCGTTTGTGGGATTAACATAACTCAAAAACCACTGGACAAATTGACACTACATTTGGACACCATACACCTATCAAGCCAACGAGTGACTATCATTCAAAAAAATTGATTTTGTCATTTGGGAGTTGTAGTTGCTGGGGACTATAGTTAACCTACAATCAAAGAGCATTCTGAACTCCACCAAGGATGGAATTGAACCAAACATGGCACACAAAACTCCCATGATCAACAAAAATACTAGAACGGTTTGGTGGGCATTGACCTTGAGTGTGGGAGTTGTAGTTCACCTCCATCCAGAGAGCACTGTGGACTCAAACAATGATGGAATATTCCATATGCCCAAATATGCACACAAATGGAGTTTGAGGAAAATAGACGTTGACATTTGGGATTTGTAGTTACTGGGATTTATAGTTCACCTACAACCAAAGAGCATTCTTAACCCCACGAACGACAGAATTGGGGCAGACTTCCCACACAGAACCCCCATGACCAACAGAAAATACTTAAGGCCATCCAGTCCAACTCCCTCCACCAGGGAAACAAAATGCCCTCCTGACAAAGAGTCATCCAGCCATAGATATAGAGAGATAGATATGATTCACACATACACACAGATATAGTATCCTAGATTTGAAAAGGGACCTCTAAAGAAGAACAATGATATGTTGTGTGTTCCAGAGTAGGCAAACCAGGCAATGTCTACATCAATACTGACAAAGAAACAGCAAGAAATACTGCTTACCCACAAGCAGAAAGAAATTACATATATTAGAAACCCACACTTTCACATTACTTTATTTTCCCGACTGGGCCACAGCAATGCATGGCAGGGGACGGCTAGTAATTAATATTTTAGCTCTAAGTCCTCCACCAGACGTTGACCATAGGTTTGCATTGGAGGACCTAGAGTAGTGGTTCTCAGCTTGTGGGTCCCCAGGTGTTTTGGCCTACAACTCCCAGAAATCTCAGCCAGTTTCCCAGCTGTTAGGATTTCTGAGAGTTGAAGGCCAAAACATATGGGGACCCACAGGTTGAGCACCACTGACCTAGAGATTCTTGGAGAGAACACTTTTTTAGGCATTTGTAGGTCCTCCAGTACAATTCTGAGATCAGCCTCCAGTGGACATTGATCATAAAATCACATTGGAGGACCTGTACATTCTTAAAGAGATATTATCTCAAATTAAAAATTGATTTTTTTGTTTGTCATTTCCTCCCTTTCATAGGAGTCTTGTGTCTCCAATCTTGGTGAATGTGGATGGCCTACTATTGCTGATTTTCCACTGATCACTAGATTTGGTTTACTGTGTTTCTTTTGTCATGATTTTTTCCATGGGAAACAGAGGTGCAGCTTTCCAGTGACCCAAGACTAGTGGCAAAGGCCAGAATATTTTGTTCTTCAGTGATTTATGTGAATAAAAGCTTTTTTAGGCTCAAAATTGAGGGAAGTCATAACTCCACTCTATTCTAGTCAGACCTCATTTGGAATA
This sequence comes from Anolis sagrei, assembly GCF_037176765.1. Taxonomy (NCBI): domain Eukaryota; kingdom Metazoa; phylum Chordata; class Lepidosauria; order Squamata; family Anolidae; genus Anolis; species Anolis sagrei. Next base: position 334,788,388 of record NC_090021.1, read on the forward strand.
TTCCCATGTATAACTGTGTGTGATTTAGACTACTTAGTCCAAAAAGGAAAATTAAGCCAGTGCTGGAGTCTATGAAAAAGGTATTAGATCAGTGTTTCTCAACCTGGGGGTCGGGACCCCTGTGGGGGTCGCGAGGGGGTGTCAGAGGGGTCGCCAAAGACCATCAGAAAACATAGTATTTTTTGTTGGTCATGGGGGTTCTGTGTTGAAAGTTTGGTCCAATTCTATCATTGGTGGGGTTCAGAATGCTATTTCATTGTGGGTGAACTATAAATCCCAACAACTACAACTCCCAAATGTCAAGATCTATTTTCTCCAAACTCTACCAGTGTTCACATTTGGGCATATTGAGTATTTGTGCCAAGTTTGATCCAGATCCATCATTGCTTGAGTCCACAGTGTTCTCTGGATGTAGGTGAACTACAACTCCAAAAACTCAAGGTCAATGTCCACCAGACCTTCCCAGTATTTTCTCTTGGTCATGGGAATTCTGTGTGCCATGTTTGATTCAATTCTATCATTCATGGAGTTCAGAAGGCTCTTTGATTTTAGGTGAACTAAAATCCCAGCAACTCCAGCATTACCAAATGACAAAATCAATTCTCCCTCCAACCCCACCAGTATTCAAATTTGGGGTGTATCGGGTATTTGTGCCAAATTTGGTCCAGTGACTTAAAATGCAACCTGCATATCAGATATTTACATAACGATTCATAACAGTAGCAAAATTACAGTTATGAAGTAGCGACGAAAATAACGTTATGGTTGGGGGTCACCACAACGTGAGGACCTGTACTAAGGGGTCGTGGCATCAGGAAGGTTGAGAACCACTGTATTAGATGGTCATTGATTTTCTTTAGTCCTGCCAAGGGGTCTTGCAGCATCTTTGCAGTCTTGTCATACTGATACTCCAGACTAAGATTTGATTTCTGTAGTCCTGTGGGCTTCTCTGTGCAACCCATTAAATATGGTTGCTATTACATTTTCTAGCTTTTGGACTTTTTCCACCTTCTCTCCTGTGTTTGTGAGAAATATATGTAAGTGAATGCTGGGAAATATGTTTAAGGGAATGAGACAATTACACCACTTACCATGGGAATGCCTACACCAAGTGGCAGTGATTCTCTGGTGTATAAGAGAGATTTCAAGCAAAAAAGAAAAGAAAAAAAGAACATAGGGACGCTGACCTTTCAAGTCAAAATGTGTATGGGTATTAGTTGTTCCCATGCGGTGCTGTCCTTAGGCGATCCCTCGTTGGACGAGTAGGATACTCTTCCAGGGTCAGTATTCTTGTGGGTCCGTAGATGACCGTGGAGCCCTATTCTTGATCTGCATCTTCTCCCACAGTGAAGGCATTGGTTTCCAGGTGGAAGGCGGTCTCTGTCGGGGTTGGCTTGACGAGCCTTCCTCTTGGCATGTTTCTCTCTTTTGCCCTCCATTCATGCCCCTTCAAATTCTGCAGCACTGCTGGTCACAGCTGACCTCCATCTGGAGCACTCAAGGGCCAGGGCTTCCCAGTTCTCAGTGTCTATGCCAGAGATTTTAAAGTTGGGTTTGAACCCATCTTTAAATCTTTTTTCCTGCCTGCCAACATTCCGTTTTCCGTTCTTCAGTTCGGAGTAGAGCAACTGCTTTGGGAGACGGTGGTTGGGCATTCGGACAATGTGGCCAGTCCAGCGGAGTTGATGGCAGAGGACCATCGCTTCAATACTGGTGGTCTTTGCTTCTTCCAACACGCTGACATTTGTCCGCTTGTCTTCCCAAGAGATTTGCAGGATTTTCCGGAGGCAGCGCTGATGGAATCGTTCCAGGAGTTGCATGTGACGTCTGTAGACAGTCAACGTTTCGCAGGCATATAGCAGGGTTGGGAGGACAATAGCTTTATAGACAAGCACCTTGGTATCCCTACGGATGTCCCGGTCCTCAAACACTTTCTGCTTCATTTGGAAAAATGCTGCACTCACAGAGCTCAAGCAGTGTTGTATTTCAGTGTCGATGTTGACTTTGGTGGAGAGGTGGCTGCCAAGGTAGTGGAAATGGTCAACATTTTCTAACGTTACACCATTAAGCTGTATCTCTGGCATTGGAGAGGGGTTGGCTGGTGACTGCTGGAACAGCACTTTGGTTTTCTCGATGTTCAATGAGAGGCAATCTTCTTGTATGCTTTTGCAAAGGTGTTAAGGGTAGCTTGTAGGTCTTCTTCTGAATGTGCACAGACTATGTTATCATCGGCATATTGGAGTTCTTGGTTTGGCTTTCAATCTGCTGAGGTTAAATAGCTTACCATCTGTTCGATAGGTAATTTCCACTCTGGTGGGAAGCTTTCCACCAACAAGATGAAGTATCATAGCGATGAAGATGGAAAATAAGGTTGAGACATCTCTGTTTGACACCCAATTCCACCTTAAATGACCCAAATAATGAAATCCACAAAGGTGAAATCAGCAAATGCAACAACCCGACAATCTTTAAAGCATTGTCTTTTTCCAATAAGTCTACTTACTGACCTCTCTTTTTCTCCCCTTCCAGATTTATTCTTATACCCAGTAGTCAAGAAAAAGCACAATGGAGTTCTATGAGTCTACCTATTTTATCGTCCTGGTCCCATCCGTCGTGATTGCCGTGATCTTCCTCTTTTTCTGGCTGTTCATGAAAGAAACACTGTACGACGAAGCCCTCGCGAAACAGAAGAGGGACCAAAAGTTTCCGCCAGCCAAGATAGACAAAAAGAAAGCAGAAAAGAAGAAGAGCAAGAAGAAGGAGGCCCAAAACGGGACCCTTCACGAATCCGACTCGGAAAGCACCCCCCGGGACTTCAGACTGTCGGACGCTTTGGGGGCCGAGGACGAGCACCTGCTTCCTTCCCAGGTGGGGGTGACAGAGGCCCCCGCCGGCCTCCGAGAGCGCAAGAAGAAGGAGAAAAAACACAAAGCGAGCCCAGAGGAGCACGCCTCGAAAGAAGCGGATGGGGCCAAACCCACTGGGAAGAAAGCCGAACCGTTGCCTGTTACCAAACAGCCTACCCCACCTTCAGAGCCAGTTGTGTCTAAGAAGAAGGCTGGGCAAAAGAAGCAGAAAAACGGAATAGGTACCCATGTTACTATATTGATTTTGGAGGGGAGAGGAGGGGAGGGAGGAGACATGGGTACTTCACCACTTTGAGTCTCCTTAATTAATTAATTAACGATATTTCTACCCCACCTTTCTTGAATCCGAAGTTGACTCAAGGCAGCTTTGCAACATTGGTATTCAATACCTTTAAAACAATGTAAAAATTACAATAAAAATTTAAAACAGAATTATAAAATACTAGCACTCCCCTGCCACGCATTGCTGTGGCCCTCATGGGGGTTCTGTGTGGGAGGTTTGGCCCAATTCTATCATTGGTGGGGTTCAGAATGCTTTGTGATTTTGGTGAACTGTAAATCCCAGCAACTACAACTCCCAAATGTCAAGATTCTATTTTCCCCAAACTCCACCAGTGTTCACATTTGGGCATATTGAGTATTCATGTAGAGTTGGGTCCAGATCCATCATTGTTTGAGTCCACAGTGATTTCTGGATGTAGGTGAACTACAACTCCAAAACAAAAGGACACTGCCTACCAAACCTTTCCAGTATTTTCTGTTGGTCATGGGAGAACTGTGTGCCAAGTTTGGTTCAATTCCAAGGTTGGTGGGGTTCAGAATGCTCTTTGATTGTAGGTGAACTATAAATCCCAGCAACTACAACGCCCAAATTACAAAATCAATTTTTTTGAGTGAAGGACATACATTGGGTTGTTAGGTGTCTTGTGTCCAAATTTGGTGTCAATTCATCCAGGGGTTTTTGAGTTCTGTTAATCTCACAATGGCATCCTTGAAGTGACTGGACTGACCTTGAGGGAGCTGGGGGTGGTGACGGCCGACAGGGAGCTCTGGCGTGGGCTGGTCCATGAGATCACGAAGAGTCGGAGACGACTGAACGAATGAACAACAACAAATCTCACAAACGAACATTACATTTTTCTTTATATAGATATACATTAAAACCTTTTAATACATATAATATCACTATCTTCACTATTAGCCTCGTTGTCCAAAAACATCATCTAAGCCATTCCAGTATTCGATTTCACATAGTTCCGTGTTTATCTATAGCACTAGGTTCCCAAAGGCTTGTTCAAAAAGCCATGTTTTCATTTTTCTGCGGAAGGTCAGGAGGGAAGGGGCTGATCTAATATCCCTAAGGAGGGGGTTCCACAGCAGAGGGGCCACCACTGAGAAGGCCCTGTCTCTTTTCTATGCCAGTCGCAACTGTGAAGAAGTCGGGACCGAGAGCAGGGCCTCCTATGACTGTATTTCTTATCATTAGATATTATGATTAGAGCTGATAGGAGTTGTGCTGCCATAGCATCTGGAAGGCTTCAGTGTGTTCAGTTTAGTCAGGAGAGTGGAGTTTAGATTTAGATACAAAGCCTGTAGATATGATGTCTGACTTTAAAATGTCCTTTAACACTTTAATCATAGAATCAAAGAGTTGGAAGAGACCTCATGGGCCATCCAGTCCAACCCCCTGCCAAGAAGCAGGAAAATTGCATTCAAATCACGCCTGACAGATGGCCATCCAGCCTCTGTTTAAAAGCTTCCAAAGAAGGAGCCTCCACCACACTCCGGGGCAGAGAGTTCCACTGCTGAATGGCTCTCACACTCAGGAAGTTCTTCCTCATGTTCAGATGGAATATCCTCTCTTGTAGTTTGAAGCCATTGTTCTGCGTCCTAGTCTCCAAGGAAGCAGAAAACAAGCTTGCTCCCTCCTCCCTGTGGCTTCCTCTCACATATTTATACATGGCTATCATGTCTCCTCTCAGCCTTCTCTTCTTCAGGCTAAACATGCCCAGCTATTTAAACCGCTCCTCATAGGGCTTGTTCTCCAGACCCATGATAATTTTAGTCGCCCTCCTCTGGACACATTCCAGCTTGTCAATATCTCTCTTCAATTGCGGTGCCCAGAATTGGACACAATATTCAAGGTGTGGTCTGGCCAAGGCAGAGTAGAGAGGTAGCATTACTTCCTTAGATCTAGACACTATGCTCCTATTGATGCAGGCCAAAATCCCATTGGCTTTTTTTGCTGCCACATCACATTGTTGGCTCATGTTTAACTTGTTGTCCACGAGGCCTCCCAAGATCTTTTTCACATGTACTGTTCTCGAGCCAGGCATAGTTCCCCATTCTGTCTCTGCATTTCATTTTTTCCCTTTACCCAGCTTCAGAGCCACAGATGTTGTTGAGTTGCCATTTTCATTATCCCCAGTCCACGTGGAGGGTCATCAAAAGTGATGGGAGTTGTCATTCAATAACATCTGGGAATACAAATAGGATGAAAACGAAAGAGCACCAACCACTATGTTTTTGGGTTGCTGTGAGTTTTTCGGGATGTATAATAATAATAATAATCATCATCATCATCTTTATTTGTATCCCGCCACCATCTTCCTCGATGGGGACTCGGTGCGGCTTACATGAGGCCAAGCCCAAACACAAATTACAGCAGCATAAAACTGAAAACGCAACCCGTAGCATTCTCTCCTGATGTTTTGCCCACATCCTCAGAAGTTTTGAGGTCTGTTGGAAACTAGGCAAGTAAGGTATAAATATAAATAATGTCTAGGGTGGAAGAAAAAACTCTTGTCTATTTGAGGCAAAAGTGAATGTTGCAATTGGCCACCTTGATTAACATTGAATAGCCTTTCAGCTCAAGGCTTGGCTGCTTCCTGCCTGGGGGAATACTTTGTTGGGAGGTGATTAACTGGTCCTGATTGCTTCTTGTCTGGAATTCCCCTGTTTTTTAGTGTTGTTCTCTCTTTCCTGGCCTGTTAGTGGAGGAGGAAACCATGAAGATGAACAAAATCTGGCTACCAGTATTAAAAAACTTATCTCACGTCCCTGCATGAGAAGCTGAAACTGATAGACGGGAGCTCACCCTGCTCCCTGGATTCAAACCGCTGACCTTTCAGTCAGCAGCTCAGCCAGCAGAAGGGTTTAACCCACTGCACTATTGTGGGTTCCACCAACCACTATGTTAAAAAATATAGATGGCATTTGTATCCACGGGTTCTCTATCCACAGATTCAATGGCTCTTTGAAGGCAACCATAAGGCTGATGTAGCCCTTGATGGAAAGGAGTTTAACAGCCCTGCCGTAACCCCAATGAATTTGGGGTGTTGGCTCTACACCCCAGTTAATTCATGGCAACAGTTGGCCCTGTTTTTCTTCCTTACAGAAAAGTTTCTACTTTTACAAGGAGATTCCATTTGAACATGAGGAAGAACTTCCTGACTGTGAGAGCTGTTCAGCAGTGGAACTCTCTGTCCCGGAGTGTGACGGAGGCTCCTTCTTTGGAATCTTTGAAACAGAGGCTGGATGGCCATCTGTCAGGGGTGATTTGAATGCAATATTCCTGCTTCTTGGCAGAATGGGGTTGGACTGGATTATGGCCCATGAGGTCTCTTCCAACTCTTTGCTTCTATGATTCTATGGAAGAAAGACCCAACCAATCTGGTTAAAAGAGCAATGGGAAAAGAAGATCAAGATAGGGACAGATTTTGGGACATGTTATAACTCTTTACAAGACTTGCCTCCTTTACAAGACTGCTTCCTCTCCCCACTGGAATCGTCTCCCTGAGTAAAACGTTTCAGTGCTTTTCCCAGTTGGAGGACTAATCCAAATACAGAAATCATCTCCAATGCTTCAGCGACTCTCCAGAGAAAATACTCGCTAATACTTGCTGCCTCCCCACGGTCCAAATGAAGATAATCGTTGCTGTGTTTAGCCAAAAGCTACTCTAATTTGACAGATGGTATACCATAAATAATCCATAGTAAGGTAAAATAAGAGGCAGTAAATTATTTAGTCACTTTTTAAAAGAGTGTCCACAGAAATGGCAGCGCTTTAAAATTAATGATTCAACACTCAACGTGACTAGTAAGCTTTTGCTTTCCAGGTGGAAATATTAGTGAATACTGTCATATAGCTGGCTGGACAATGATTATTTTCTAAGCAGTGGAACTCTCTGCTCCAGAGTGTAGTGGAGGCTCCTTCTTTGGAAGCTTTTAAACACAGCCTGGATGGCCATCTGTCAGGGGTGCTTTGAATGCAATATTCCTGCTTCTTAGAATCATAGAGTTGGAAGAGACCTCATGGGCCATCCAGTCCAACCCCCTGCCAAGAAGCAGGAACATTGCATTCAAAGCACCCCTGACAGATGGCCATCCAGCCTCTGTTTAAAAGATTCCAAAGAAGGAGTCTCCATCACATTCCGTGGCAGAGAGTTCCACTGCTGAACAGCTCTCACAGTCAGGAAGTTCTTCCTCATGTTTAGATGGAATCTCCTTTCTTGTAGTTCTTCCTGAACATTAGGAAGAACTGGGTTGTTGTGGGTTTTTTGGGCTATATGACCATATTCTAGAGGCATTCTCTCTTGATGTTTTGCCTGCATCTATGGCAAGCCTCTTCAGAGGCGAGGTCTTACATCCTCTGAGGATGCTTGCCATAGATGCAGGCGAAACGTCAGGAGAGAATGCCTCTAGAACATGGCCATATAGCCCCAAAAAAACCTACAACACAACCTGGCTGCTGTTCGTTGGACTAGTTGTATCTTCTGGACCGTCTTCAAAGGCAATCCCACGAGAGAGCGTTGCAGTAGTCTATGCGGGATGTAACCAGAGCCAAAATTGGGCAGCTTGGGAGTGACTCTGGACTCATCGCTGAGCCTGGATCCCCAGGTTTCGGCGGTGGTCAGGGGAGCTTTTGCACAATTAAAACTTGTGCGCCAATTGCGCCCGTACCTTGGGAAATCTGACTTGGCCATGGTGGTCCACGCTCTGGTTACATCCCGTCTAGACTACTGCAACACTCTCTATGTGGGGTTGCCCTTGAAGACTGCTTGGAAGCTTCAGATGGTCCAGTGCTTGGCAGCCAGTTTGCTAACAGGAGCGGCACTCAGGGAGCATACCACTCCTCTGTTGCGCCAGCTCGACTGGCTGCCAATCTGCTACCGAGCACAATTCAAAGTGCTGGCGTTAGCCTATAAAGCCCTAAACGGTTCCAGCCCTACTTACCTCTCCGAACGCATCTCCAACTATGAACCGACTAGGACATTAAGATCGTCTCTGGAGGCCCTGCTCTCGATCCTGCCTGCATCACAGGCGCGCCTGGCAGGGACGAGGGACAGGGCCTTCTCGGTGGTGGCCCCTCGACTGTGGAATGCCCTACCTGTAGACATCAGACAAGCCCTTTCACTGTTGGCGTTCCGGAGGAAGGTGAAGACCTGGCTCTTCGAACAAGCGTTTGGCTAAACAGTGCAATTGATTATAGGAATATGGTGCAATCGAACATAGGAACATGGAACAAGGATTATGAGAATGGTTTCTGATTTGGTGTTGAGGTGTTATGATAATGATTGCTTATTGATATTGATTGTTATGTAAAATGTGTTTTAATTGCTTATGATACTGTCTTGTGATAATTTGTACTATGTAAACCGCTTTGAGTCGTCTAAGGGCTGAGAAAAGCGGTATAGAAATAAAGTAAGTCAGTAAATAAATAAATAATAAAATTGTGCAAAAATATCTTACAACCAAATCCTCTCCCTTTATTGGGAAGGTCCAAATCAAATATTGAAACGCTACCTAAGGCACGTACCAATTTCTAATTCATTCAGGCATTAGGAATAGTTGCTTGAGGATATTGTGGCAGCGTTTCTTCTATGATACTTTAAAAACTATACTTGCCTAGAGAAACAAAGTTTGGGTTGTTGTAGGTTTTCTGGGCTATATGGCCATGTTCTAGAGGCATTTTCTCCTGACGTTTTGCCTGCATCTATGGCAAGCATCCTCAAAGGTAGTGAGGTCTCACTACCTCTGAGGATGCTTGCCATAGATGCAGGCGAAACGTCAGGAGAAAATTCCTCTACAACATGGCCATATAGCCCGGAAAACCTACAACAACCCAGTGATTTCAGCCATGAAAGCCTTCGACAATACATGAAACAAAGTTTGCTTCTCAAAAGGAAGTATAAAGGCAGTGGCAGTGAGTCAGCTCCTGTCCTCTTCCATGGAAGACCTTTCCTGTCCAGCGAAAATAGCCGTGACCCTCTCGATCAGAGTCTTAGCAGCTGCGTGTACTCAGCACAAGACCAGTGAGGCAATGCTTTATTAAAAGAAGTTGCTTCAAAAGAGGATGTGGCATCAGGATTAATCTTAGACCTTGTGTCTTCCACGAGGAAAAAGCCTTTGAGTCCTCTGCTGTGTCATATACAGCTTTGCCAAGGCAGCGGGAGTTTCACCTGGGACCTCCGTGGGGTTGATCCACCACCATCATGCTTTTGCACCTGCTGGTTTTGTTAGACCAAAGTATTGCCTCAATTTGTGGAGCGCAACTTCGAATATGGAGACCACGTAAGCTTTCAGTCCACAAAGGACTTGTCCCCAGATCCAGATGTTTTGGTTGGAGAGTGTGAATGAAACAAGAGTAGTTGTGCTATGAGTAACTCCCCATACTGTTTTTGCTTGAGTTCTTCTTCGACTATTTTGTCCTAAGCCTTTCAGCCAGGTGCTTGCATTAAATTATAGCTGTGCTTAGTACCGTTTTGGGTATCAGAACAAAGCCTGTCATTAGAAGGAGAAGTGTTTGCATGGAGTTTTTAACCTGCACAGACTGCAAGTGGGGGTTCTTTGTATCTTCACGATGTAAACAAAGACCCACAGCAACCATCTTGTGCGTTTCCTATTGATCATGGGTCTCCCCCCTTGGTTTGTGGGAGACACTGAGTAGCTTTTTAGATTTTCCCTAGAAGCAAAAGACATTGAATTTCATTATTCTGTGTGTAAATCAATAGTGCATTTATTTGCTTAAGTCAGTGTTCCTCAACCTTCCAAATGCTACGACCCCTTAATGCAGTTCTCATGTTGTGGTGACCCCCACATAAAACCATAACATTATTTTCGTTGCTACGTCATGACTGTAATTTTGCTCCTGTTGTGAACTGTAATGTAAATATCTGATATGCAGAATTTATTTTCATTCACTGGACGAAACTTGGCACAAATACCTGATATGCCCAAATCTGAATATTTGGAGGGGGGGGGGGGATTTTGTCATTTGGGAGTTGTAGTTGTGATTTATAGTTAACCTACAATCAAAAAGCACTCTGAACTCCACCAACGATGAAATTGAACCAAACTTGGCACACAGAACTCCCATGACAAACAGAAAATACTGGAAGGGTTTGGTGGGCATTGACCTTGAGTTTGGGAGTTGTAGTTCACCTAATCCAGAGAGCACTGTGGACTCAAACAATAATGGATCTGGACCAAACTTGGCACGAATACTCAATATGCCCAAAAGATTGGGAAAAATATACCTTGACACTTGGCAGTTGTGGTTGTTGGGATTTATAGTTCACCTACATTCAAAGAATATTCTGAACCCCAGACTTCCCACACAAAACCCCCACAACCAACAGAAAATACTGTGTTTTCTGGTGGTCTTTGGCGACCCCTCTGATACCCCATCGCGACCCTCCCAGGGGTCCTGACCCCCAGGTTGAGAAATGCTGGGTTAAGTGTTTTGGTAGGGTGATAAGCAAGTACTACATTAGATTGCTGTGAGTTTTCCAGGTTGTATGGCCATGTTCCAGAAGCATTCCCTCCTGACGTTTCGCCCACATCTATGGCAGGCATCCTCAGAGGGAGTGAGATCTGTTGGAAACTAGGCAAGTGAGGTTTACAGTATATATCTGTGGAATAATGTCCAGAGTGGGAGAAAGAACTCCTGCCTGCTTGAGGCAAGGGTGAGTGTTGTAATTGACCATCTTTATTAGCATTTGATAGCCTTGTAACTTCAAATCATGGCTGGTTGTTGCTTGGGGGAATCCTTTGTTGGGAGGTGTTAACTGTCCCTGCTTGGTTATCATCTGGAATTCCCCTGCTTTTTGAGCGTTGCTCTTTATTTATTGTTATGATATTAGAGTTTTAAAATAGTGGTAGCCAGATTTTGTTTATTTTCGTGGTTTCCTCCTTTCTGTTGAAATTGTCCACATGCTTGTGGATTTCAATGGCTTCTCTGACATGGTAATTGTTAGAGTGTTAGTACTACATTCCTTTGTGAATTTATGTTTGTTAGCTTCACTGCACTTGATTGCAGATCCGTTATCTTAGAATCACAATTTTAATGGTGCTGATGTATCTTATATAATTTGATAGCTTCTCTGGGTCTTGTTTGAGGAAGTGCAGGATATTTCGATAAGCAAAGGGAATCATTCAGATACTGTAGAGTTGATATTACATCTTCTGTTAATTTTGGGCATTGAAATTTGAATCTGGTTTTATCAACACAGCTTCAGCCTGGGTTCTCTTTCTTTGTCACAAAGTTAAGATCCAGAGTTTCAGAACCCTGTCTTAACTGCATGAGCCTTGATAATAAGTAAAGCAAAAATGTTGGGTTTGGGAAAATTTTTAAAATTTGATAATAAGCCTGTAGTACGTGAAAATACGACAAGAATTTCTCTTACTGGAAGTTTCTCGCCCAAATGTCTTTTCTTGAGCTTGGTGGTCCTAAAAAGGCCATGAATGTCCATCTTCCTCACTCTAGTCAAGAATGGGATGTAATATCAGGGTGTTGACTTGAATGTGAGCCAATAATAATAATAATAATAATAATAATAATAATAATAATAATAATAAATCATTATCTGCAAAAGGCCACCTTACTTGGATCTGCGCGCATCGTTCGAAAATACACCACACAGTCCTAGATGCTTGGGAAGTGTTCGACTTGTGATTTTGTGATACGAAATCCAGCATATAGATCTCATTTGCTGTTACATACTGTGCTTTTGTGCCAGTAATAATAATGGAATTGAAATTGAAAATTGAAAAGTCGACAACAGATCCCAAACCAGAATTGTTGGCGACAGATTCCAAATGTAGACTCCGCAAAGAAGCAGATGAAACAATAGATCACATCCTCAGCTGCTGCAAGAAGATTGCGCAGACAGACTACAAGCAGAGGCATAACACCATTGCTCAGTTGATTCATTGGAACTTGTGCCACAGAGACCATCTGCCTGCGACAAAGAACTGGTGGAATCACAAGCCAGAAAAAGTTACAGAGAACGAACACTCCAAGCTCCTCTGGGACTTCCGGATTCAGACAGAGTTTTGGAGCATAATACTCCTGACCTCACAATTGTGTTAAAAAACAAAGTATGGATCGTTGATGTCGCAATCCCAGGTGACAGAAGGATTGCATAGAAACAACAGGAAAAGCTGACACAATATGAGGATTTAAAGAATGAACTGCAAAGACTCTGGCACAAGCCAGTCAAGGTGGTCCCAGTGGTGATGGGCGCACTGGGTGCAGTGCCTAAAGACCTTGGCCTGCACTTAAACACAATCAGTGCTGACAAAATTACCATCTGCCAGCTGCAGAACGCCACCTTACTGGGATCTGCACGCATTATTCGCCAATACCTCACACAGTCCTAGACACTTGGGAAGTGTCCGACATGTGATCCAACTCAACAGCCAGCAGAGTGTCTGTTGTGGACTCATCTTGTTGTGTTTCAAATAATGATGATGATGATGATGATGACGACGACTCTGGCACAAGCCATTCAAGATGGTCCCAGTGGTGATCAGCACACTGGGTGCAGTGCATAAAGACCTTGGCCTGCACTTAAACACAATCAGTGCTGACAAAATTACCATCTGTCAGCTGCAAAAGGCCACCCTACTGGGATTTGCACTCATTATTTGCCGATACATCACACAGTCCTAGACACTTGGGAAGTGTCTGACGTGTGATCCAATACAACAGCCAACAGAGTGACCTTGTTTGCTGTGTACTAATCCTTTTGTATTTCAAATAATAGTAGTAATTATTATTATTATTATTATTATTATTATTATTATTATTTATTTCTATGCCGCCTTATATCCCAAAAGGAATGAAGTTATGAATCCTAATGTGTCTCATCTTGCCTTTTTATAGATGACCAGGATTCCAAGAGTGATTCATTTGTATCCCCGTCCAAAAAGCAAGATCCTCTCCTGTTGCATCATGAGATCAAACAAGAAAGCGGATCAGGAAAGAAGAAAGTTTCAGCAAAGAAGCAAAAGACAGATAACGGTAATGGGGTTTTTCTTTTTAGTAGGTCTCATCGTAAATAGCCATTGTTGAATGAAAGTGGCATAGCTGAACCTGAGCTCTAGATTGTCCAAAATCTGGGTGGAAGGATGGCTTGTCCTTGGAATCAGTCAAATTTAGTTTGAATGTTTGGGAAGAGAGAACTAGCAGCTATGAGCCAACCTATGCTTGTATTGGGAGCAGGCTTATAATCAATCCTCATTACTAATAAAGCCGTCTTACAAGCAGATAACTTCATTATGGTTCCATAGTCTGAAGTCCGCTTTATGTGGACTCTAGTCCACAAAGGATTGGATATATTAGTTACAAACACTTAATTGTCAATGTTCAAGGTGCACACATTGAGCTGAACTAACTCTACGCTGTATCTTAGAAATGAAAAAGTTCAGAAACCTGTGGGCAAAGATTTCTCCTTTCCATAGCACTTCATTTCTGACTTGTAATGTTGCTCTCCTGGAGATAAAGCATACGAGGCTAATGATTTAACAGTCCTGAGACATTCTCTTCAGAGTAAAATCAAAACCAAGATGATAATGGAGACATGAGAAAAGTCTAAACTGCAAATGCCTGTAAGAGTTTAATCTCTTATTTATTTATTATTATTTATTTACAGCTTTTATATTCCGCCCTTCTCACCCCGCAGGGGACTCAGGGCAGATTACAGTGTTAACATACATGGCAAACATTCAATGCCAATTTTTGACATACAAACATATACAGACATACACAGAGGCTATTCAACTTTTTCTGGCCGCCAAGGGAGCTGTCGCTTTCATCGTCCATCTGCGACACCGATGAAGTACTTCCGCATTCCCCGCATGCTTCCCCGCTGGAATTCTTTGCTGGAGTCTTCTTTATGGCCTCATAAATCAGTTAATTTAGCCTCCCCACACTTTAAGGTGGTACCTAATTTTCCTACTTGACAGATGCAACTGTCTTTTGGGTTGCAAAGGTCGACAACAGGCTACACACAATTGGTTGGAAACCCACTCCAACCCGGGCTGGCTTCGAACTCATGACCTTTTGGTCAGAGTGATCTTAATGCAGCTGACACTCAGCCAGCTGCGCCACAATCCCGGTGCCACAATCTCACAATCTCCCTAGCAATGGGCCCTTGTTCACCTTGAGAAGAATCCTGCCTTACGTTTATAGCTGATATGTTTCTTTTATCTTACCTGATTTTTAAAAATGTTATATTCCAAACAGCCTCCACCTCCATCGTGTGAAAGTATGTACTGTATTTATAACTAGCTTGGGGACCCGGCGCTGCCCGGGTAATTTGAGAAAGGCATTGTGTGCCAAGGTTGGTCTTTATCAGTTATTTATGTGGCTCGCAGTACACTCAGGAAGTTAGCGAAGGTACTGAGAGTCCCATCCTCCATGGTTCATCCACCTCCAAATAGCACCAGGATGTAGAGTGGGTTATGGGGGTTCTGTGTGCCAAGTCTGGTCTTGATCGGTCATTGGATGAGGGTCGCAGCGGTCTCAGGAAGTGAGTGGAGGCACTTCAAGTTCCATCATCCATGGTCTGCCCCCCTCCAAACTGCAGTAGGATGTAGAGTGGGTCAGAGGGGCTCTGTGTCCCAAGTTTGGTCTTTATCGGTCTTTGTTGGGGGCCACAGTGGGAACTGAAGTGTTTGAAACTACTACAAATCCCATCAACCTTTGTCCATCTTCCCCCAAACCTCACCAGGATGTAAAGGGGGTCATGGGGGTTATGTGTGCCAAGTTTGATCCAGGTCCATCACCCAATCTGGTCACAATTTATTTATTTATTTATTTGGTAGTTTGGTAGTTTTGGTAGTCCCTTCTCACCTCCATTTGAGGGACTCAGGCCAGTTTCCAACATCAGTATTACAGACCGTCATTAAAACATCATATTTCTAAATCACACTAAAACATTGAAACAATTAAAATGGCAAAAATACAATCATATGATTACAGTGGTCAGTCGTCATCAAAGTCCTTATTCGTCGTCATCCATCCACATCACAGGATCATGGCTCATTCGTTGAATGCCAATCCCCAAAGCCAGGTTTTCACCTGTTTCCTGAATGTTAAGATCAAAGGGGCAGTTCTGATCTCCAGTGGAAGGGAGTTCGAGTTGAGGGGCCACCACCGAGAAGACCCTCTCTCTCGTCCCCACCAGCCGCGCCTGTGAGGCCGGTGGGATCGAGAGCAGGGCCCCTCCAGACAATCTTAGTAATCTTGATGGTTCATAGGGGAGGATACGTTCGGACAGGTAAATTGGGTCGGAGTGGTTTAGGGCTTTATAGGTTAAGACCAGCACTTTGAATTGTGCTCGGAAGCTGACTGGCAGCCAGTGGAGCTGATGCAACAGAGGAGTAGTATGCTCCCTGTACCCCGCTCCCGTTAGTAACCTGGCTGCCGCACGTTGGACTAATTGAAGCTTATGGGTAGTCTTCAGAGGCAACCCCACGTAGAGAGCGTTGCAGTAATCTAAACGGGATGTAACCAAAGCGTGGACCACCGTGGCCAAGTCAGACTTCCCAAGGTATGGGCGTGAAAGTGGCAACCAATCAGAAAGCTGCCACATACACCGTCCACCCTCCATATACAAACACTGACTTTTATTATATACATAGATATATAGTCTAGTTCCTTATTCACGTGATACGTCCCGAAGTATGGTGTGAAACCTTGCCCACAATTCATATTTGGACCATATTTTTGTTAGGACAACTCGCGATTCAAGTAACATTCCAGCTTCCAACCTTTCAGATTTTTCAGAACTCTGTCTTGAATAATTCAGAAGATTATATAACCATTTCTGACCTAAAGTTGGCTTCATCTGGATGTTGGAATTGCTTTTGTTGTAACCTACAAGGTTACATTTGCTTTTTACCCATAATAAACGTCTTAGAAATGGGAGTGTTCACCTGCTTTACAGCTTGTCTTAATGCTTAGAGTGCAGAAGAAGAAAATTCTAGTTCTTCTGTTAATCTTTTTCTCGATGGGAATGTGCTTGTGTCCACCAGGACTTATCTGTCCCAGAAGTCTCTGTTCAGCCTTCCCATAAACAGCTCAAGGGCTTGACTCATGGGTCAAACAATGGTATGCCAAGCATCCAAGCAGCAGCTTTATGTCTGAATTAATAGTACTCTGCATTCTGTGTGTGTATCTAGGTGCCTCTGTTGACTTAAGGTAGTTCCACAAATTTCGTACAGTTTTCTTGGTCAAGGAATCCTCAGAGATGGGTTTTCCATGTTCCTTCCTCTGAAATAGAGCCTACACTTCCTGGTATTCATTGGTAGTCTCTCATCCAAGTACTAATCAGGATTGACCCAACTTAGCTTTTCAAATCAGACAGGACCTGGGGTTTTTTCTAATGTAGCCCTCATGGAAATGGCACATATTGACTAAAGTAACCTTTTTGAAACAAAATGTTAGAAGTTAATAAAGAATCAAGCTGTGCGGGATGGGTGAGGAACGTCTAGCTGTCGTGCAGCATGTCTCATAGCATTAAGGTACATAGTGGAGTAGGAGGCAAAGGTCATTCCTCTCCCGTTGCATTTTCTCCTCCATGGCCCACAACATCACTCCCAATGCAACCAGAAGTCCACTGTCCACCTTGTATTTCATGTCAAAAACTACTCTAGGGGTTGCATTTGGTGTTTAGAGAGATGGTGCAAAGGAGCCCAAACTATTACAACTTAATAGCATTGGAGGATTTTCTGGTCCATTTCAGCTGGGAAAAATATTGTTGAGGGAGTCTCTTGGTGGACCTCAGAATTGGCAGGGCATATGTGGTTTGTAGGACCTCAAATCTCCCCACCTCTTGTTTAATTGACCTATCCGACTGCATCTCTGCCTATGAACCCACCAGGACTTTGAGATCTTCCGGGGAGGCCCTGCTCTCGATCCCACCTGCTTCTCAAGCACGGCTGGCGGGGACGAGAGATAGGGCCTTCTCGGTGGTGGCTCCTCAGCTGTGGAACGCCCTTCCTACGAACATTAGACTAGCACCATCTCTAATGGTATTCTGCAGAAAAGTGAAGACCTGGCTGTTTGAGCAGGCGTTCGAATAATTAGTGCAATGACTGGTTAATGAACACTGGAACGGAATAATGGATGACGAATCTGGATCATGTTTTTGATGATGAGACGATAGTGAATGGTTATTGTAGTAATTGTTTATTAATTATGTAATATGTTAGGTTGTTAACTGTTTTTACACTGTAACATTGAATTTTTGCTGTTCTTACTCGTTGTGAACCATTGTGAGTTGCCTTCGGGCTGAGAACAGCGGTATATAAGTAAAGTAAAGTAAAGTAAAATAAATAAAGAAGAACATATTGGCAAAAGAGGCTGGGCCAGGCTTTGGGAGCGTTTGCATTTGTCTCATTTCAGTTGGCCTTTGGGTAGTAAGAGGGACTATTGGTCATCATCTTCTTAAGTAGTGGTTCCCAACCTTTTTATGACCAGGGACCAGTTTGACCAGGAACCATACTTCAGCATTAGTACCAAGAGTTACGACTCAGTCTTTGGTCAACTTTAGATTCGATTTGGTTATTTGGGGTGTGGATTCAAAAAATTACATTGGATAGACCACATCAGCTCAAGTTCCCGATACAGAACATATGTCATTCAGTAGTCACCACCATCAGCTCACCTACAGAAAACCATATTTAATAAGCCTTGGCATTATAAAAGGGTTTTGTGAGTCCAGTCACTCTAGTTGCAAGGGTGTAGTAATGGCGACACCATGGACCATATTTTATTGCATTCAAATCACCCCTGACAGATGGCCATCCAGCCTCTGTTTAAAAGCCTCCAAAGAAGGAGCCTCCACCACATTCCAGGGCAGAGAGTTCCACTGCTGAATGGCTCTCACAGTCAGGAAGTTCTTCCTCATGTTCAGATGGAATCTCCTCTCTTGTAGTTTGAAGCCATTGTTCCGCGTCCTAGTCTCCAGGGAAGCAGAAAACAAGCTTGCTCCCTCCTCCCTGTGGCTTCCTCTCACATATTTATACATGGCTATCATGTCTCCTCTCATCCTTCTCTTCTTCAGGCTAAACATGCCCAGCTCCTTAAGCTGCTCCTCATAGTTCCTCAGAGAGGAAACAATCGGGGACATCTAATCACCTCTCAACAAAAGATTTCCCCAGGCACTAACAAGCCACGCCAAACAATTGGCAGGCCATCAAATGCTAATCAAGGTGGTCAGTTGAAACATTCACAGACAAGAGTTCTTTGTCCCACCGTGGTCATTCCACAGATATATAAAGCCATTTTCCTAGTTCCAACAGACCTCACTACCTCTGAGGATGCTTGCCATAGATGCAGGCGAAACGTCAGGAGAGAATGCCTCTAGAACATGGCCATATAGCCTGAAAAAACCTACAACAACCCAGTTCCTGTAAGTGTTTGAAGGCAGGGACCTGGAAAGGGGCTTGAAAGAGGGTTCTCACTCTTAAAAAATCTCTGAGTTTTGGGAGGCAGCACCCTCAGGATGGCCTTGTAGTGATGATCCACCACGGGAGGGATAGCCAAAGAATTTTAGGTGGACTTTGGGATCTTGTTGCCTCTTTGTCCTTGGAGGTGGTCTGAGAAAGTGACACTTGACCAGGGACAGTTCTCACTAACAAACCAAGAGTTATGTCTTACTGTTTAATGCCCCTTAATGGGGTTTTCATTCACAGGTTATTCCAAAAGTTCTTATTAATAAATAGGTCAGGAAATGGTGCTTTAGATCCAAGTCCCCCCTCCTATGTGGGGTCCCCCAAGGTGCAATTCTCTCTCCTCTTCTCTTCAACATCTACATTAGACCCCTTGCTAGTTTGGCTCGGAGTTTTGGCCTGGACTGCTACCAATATGCAGACGATACCCAACTCCTGCACCTGGAGCCTGGAGCAATGTCAATTCCAGACAATTTCACCGTATGTCTGGAAGCTCTGTCAAACTGGCTACGTGCTAGCAGACTGAAGGTGAACCCAGCAAAGACTGAGATTCTCTGGCATGGCCACCTGGCATGTCTGACTCCTCCATTACCCACCTTCGATGGTGCCGCCCTATCTCCATCGACCACTGTTAAGAGCTTAGGTGTCATCCTGGATTCATAGCTGACAATGGAAGCTCAGGTCGCTGCTGCCAGCAAACAGGCCTTTTTCCATCTACGACAAGCGAGGCAACTGGCACCCTACCTCTCTGACGAGGCTCTCGCAACTGTCATCCATGCCACGGTCACGTCTAGCCTGGACTATTGCAACGCCTGTATGTGGGTCTTCCGATGTCTATGACCCGAAAGCTTTGTATTGTTCAGAATGCGGCAGCCAGGTTACTCACAAGAACGCCCATGAAATGCCATATAACACCAGTGCTGCAACATTTACATTGGCTTTCAACTGAGTACCGTGGCTTGTATAAGATGCTAGTTCTGACCTTTCAAACTCTTTACAGCCAGGGTCCATCGTACCTTAGGGACCGCCTCTCCTTCTCCCATCATTGGAGGTTCCAACAACCAGCCCAACGTGACTTACTCTATATACCGGGTCCTAGAGAAGTGCACTTGGAAAGGACCAGACGCAGGGCTTTTTCTATTTCTGCCCCTGCCTTGTGGAATTCCTTGCCACCCTACATGAGAGCCATGCGTGACTTAGGGCCTTTTACTCTCGCACGTAAGACCTGGCTTTTTACTAGAACATTCGATCTCTGTTGATTTTTAATTTTTGTATGTATGTATTTTATCTTTTGTAATTTAGCTGTAAATCGCCTAGAGCATTCTTGGATGGAGGGCGATTAATAAGTTATTAAATGATGATGATGATATGATGATGATGATGATGATTTTCCCGTGTCTGGTCTCTTTATTTCATTGTGGGAATTCAAAGATACAAATCAGACCAGATTCTTGCCAAGCAAGTGGATGTTTTCAAGAGATTCTGCGGAAAGGATCCATGTTTGTCTTTAGTCTTGTCAAAATCTTGGCCGTCATGGAAAAGACTGGAGCAGCGGAGAGATAGTATTTAGCGGCAAGCCTAGACAAGAGAGAGTTATGTAACTGGGAAAATACAAATCTGAGGAGGAGTTGCCTGATGATCAGATGGTGGTTTCTATATCCGTGCCTGCTTGTGCAGTCAGGGCAACCGTGGTATTCCTGCCTGCCCGGTCAGCTCCCCGTGGAAACAGGCAGAGTCTTTATTGGTGGAGGAAATGTTCAGGCATGCAACCTTCCCCACCTAAGCAGACTGACGGGCGAATGGCGATGGATGAGACTTGGGTTAGAGGGCTTCTTTACGTGGCTGAGAAAGACATAAGATAAATATGCAGGATGATCTTAGCACCATCTGCTGGAACTGCAGTGCAGTCAAGGACCTTGCCATGCTGGAAGGGAAGGCACATCAACACTTGTATAGGGGGGGGAAAGGGAACCCTGTGATCAGAGGCGGCCCTAGGTAATTTTCAACGGTAAGCAAACAGTATTTTGGCGCCCCTTCCCCCCAACTAATCATTGATATATATTTTCTGTTTGTCGTGGGAGTTCTGTGTGCCATATTTGGTTCAATTCCATCATTGGTGGAGTTCAGAATGCTCTTTGATTGTAGGTGAACTATACATCCCAGTAACTACACTTGCTGCACTTGCTCCCTTGCCTGGCCCGCTTTGGGTCCAGAGGCGTGCCTGAAGACCCCGATGTGTGCACCAAAAGTCACCTCTTCTCCTCACTTTCTCCTCAGCCATTGGGACCAAGAGAGAGAGAGAGAGATAGAGAGAGACAGAGGTGGAGATGCCCATCTTTCCTGAAGGTAGGCGCAAAAACAAAGGAGGGAGCGGAGGTGGGAGATACCTCCAGCCGGAGGGGCTCTCTCTCTCTCTCTTGGTCCCAATGGCTGAAGAGAAAGTCAGAAGAGGTGACTTTTGGTGCGCATGCTGGGGTCTTCAGACACACCTCCAGACCCGAAGCGCGCCAGGCATGGTGGCTCCGCCCCTTGACCCACCCGCGGATTGGGGAGAGGAGAGGAGGCGGGTGGAGCGCCGGGGGATCGGGAAAGGGAGCCAGTCAAGGGGAAGGGATCGAACATGGAGAACGATTGAGCGCCGCCTCTGCTCGCGCACCCGGTGGCCGGATGGAGCAGGAACGAGAGGGGCTAGTCGAGGCTCCTTTGGGAAGAGGATCACCCGGCAGCGAGGCAAGAAAGCCGAGGCTCCCCCCGGACTGCTAGGGCTGTTGTGAGCTGAGGGGGCGCTCCTCAAGTGGCAGTCGAGGGGCATTTACAGAGGCGCCTCTGCGCCCCTGGCAAGAAAAGTGTTTTGCGACCGCTTACTTTGCGTAATGGACGAGCCGCCCCAGCCTGTGATGGATGCCTGCGGGCCTGTTTCCACCTCTGTTTCTTAGGTATATGTAACTCAGTGTGTTCTTACTTCCTGCCTGAATGTAGGGGTAACAGCCCTCTTACTAAAAGCCTTCAGTGTGCTTTATTGCCCTTACTTTGAGAAGGGAGCATCATGAAGGCTCTGTCTGCCTCAAGATGCCTTACACATGAAAATCAGTATTAAGCATTCTTTTACCAAAGTTATGTTACTTTCTTTTGGCTGTCTACCCTTTTCCACTGAGACATATTATCTGCAACAATAAAAAATATTTATTGCCGAAGGCTTTCATGGCTGGAATCACTGGGTTGTTGCAGGTTTTTCAGGCTATATATCCATGTTCTAGAAGCATTCTCTTCTGATATTTTGCCTGCATCTATGGCAAGCATCCTCAGAGGTTGTGAGGACCTCACAATCTCTGAGGATGCTTGCCATAGATGCAGGCAAAATGTCAGGAGAGAATGCTTCTAGAACATGGCCATATAGCCTGAAAAACCTACAACAACCCAATAAAAATATGGTTTTACCTTTTTTACATCTTACCAAAGCATCAGGTGTATTTTCTCTCCTTTTTTCTATCATAAGCTCATATATAGCATGGGTTGCACTCTCTTTTGATATAGATACGAAATACCTCTACAGTTAAAACATTGTTTTGGTGAGCCTATCCCATTTTAAGCCTGAGTTATACACAAGGTTGTGTGCTGTTACATATACAGCTTCCATTCTCCTAGTATGGTCATGGTTCTGTCTGATGGCAAAGCGCTGCAGTAAAGTGATTTTCTTTGCTGCAGCTGTTTTATCTCTAGTATTCCTTTCCTGGGCTGGGCATTAGCACAGGTAGTTAATCACCAGCAGCAATAGATCACACGAATGAGAAGGTTGGCACTTCGAAGCCCGGGTTCGGGGTGAGCACCTGACCTTCAGCCTACCTTACTGTCCACCTAAGCAGTTCAAAAACAGCTGTGAGCTGTAAGTAGAAAAATTAGGCACCACTTAAGCTGGGAGGAATTTTCCAGCACCATGAAAAGGAAGTATCAGAAAATGCTGGCGTTCAAAGAAAGGAGGAAGTCTGTGGGCTCTTCGTCATAGAGGATGGCGTGACAGCACCCCCCTGTGGCTAGAATCGAGCACAACCTCCAGGACACCAAAGTTGGGAAGATTGCTGACATAATACCTCTATCTGTTGTCTGTCCCATTTGTTTAACAGCATTGAATGATTGCCGTGTATGTCTTCTGTGATCTGATCTGAGTCCCTTTCGGGGTGAGAAGGGCGGAATATAAATGCTATAAATCTATATAAATAAAAATGTAATGTTCGTTTGTGGGATTAACAGAGCTCAAAAACCACTGGATGAATAGACACCAAATTTGGACACAAGACACCTAACAACCCAATGTATGTCCACTAAAAAAATTGATTTTGCCATTTGGGAGTTGTAGTTGCTGGGATTTATAGTTCACCTACAATCACAGAGCATTCTGAATGAACCCCATCAACGATGGAATTGAACCAAGCTTGGCACACAGTTCTCCCATGTCCAACAGAAAATACTGGAAGGGTTTGGTGGGCAGTGTCCTTTGGTTTTGGAGTTGTAGTTCACCTACATCCAGAGATCACTGTGGACACAAACAATGATGGATCTGGACCAAATTCTACGGAATTACTCAATATGCCCGAATGTGAACACTGGTGGAGTTTGGGGAAAATAGAATCTTGACATTTGGGAGTTGTAGTTGCTGGGGTTTATAGTTCACCTACAATCACAGAGCATTCTGAACCCCACAAATGATAGAATTGGGCCAAACCTCCCACACAGAACCCCCATGTGGGCCACAGCAACGTGTGGCAGGGGACAGCTAGTTAATACATAAATAAATAAGAAAACCCTTGAGATATATGGGCCACCACAAGTCAACAGGTGAAATGATGGCACACACACATTTAAGCACTCAATATGTATTAATCTTGTAAACATTATAATCAGATCTCTAAAGTTAGTGAGTACTGTTGTTACCATATTACTGAGGAGAAATGTTGGATTTGGGGAAACTTGCTTCGTTCTGGCAAGTTCTTGCCTTGGGGCCACAACCAAACAGAGGACTTCCTGATTCTTGGCTCAGTCCAATATTCTTGTCACCTATTCTATTTAGCTTAAGTGGAAAGGAGGATCAGACTTCTTAGACACAACAGGGATATTTAGACTGGTTTGACACAATGTAAGCCAAGCTAATTGTAAGACTTTAAGTACAATTCACTGAGTTCATTGTGCTCCTTAAAATTCCAGCTCTGACCTTGGTGGATGAGCCTTTGATTCATGCCACGACTTACATTCCTCTGATGGATAATTCTGACCAGAACCTGGCGGTGGAAAAGAGAGAAGTGGCGGATTTGATGAAACAGGACGGCATTGAAGGGCTGCAGAAAAGCAACGCGAAGAAACTGAAGAATGAAACCGATAAAGGTGTGAACAAGGGGCTAGTGGTTTGGGCAGTGGAGCGGTGAAATGTGGTTAGGTCTCTCGGGGATTCTGGGGTTTCCTTTTCTATCATGTTGCTTTGCTTGTGGTAGAGAAGTGTGAAGATGTGGGCAAATGCGTAACTTTTTGTAAATGGATTGAGTGGGAAGGGAATCTTTGGGTGGGGGCAGGCCCGTAGCCAGGATTTTGATTTGGGGGGGGCTGAGTTTGATTCGGGGGGGTGAGTTTGATTTGGGGGGCTGAGTTTGAATTGGCGGGCGTGAGTTTGATTGGGGGGGGGGTGAGTTTGATTGGGGGGGTGAGTTTGATTTGGGGGGGGGCTGAGGCTCTACCCTAGCAAACCTTTTGTTTCGTTGGGGCCTGTAAAGAATTTTCTTTAGAAAAGGACGTGCAACCTTTGCCCAGCAGGAAGCCAGGGGGCCCAAAGAGAAGCTCTCAGAGGGTTTTCACCACAAATAGTCTTTAGATGGCTTGTGAAGTACAACAAAGACTTTTATTAATGAACAATCAAACAGAAACTTCTCTTGTCTTCAGTAAAGTTAAGCAAATGATTCCAAGCTTTTAGGCAACTGGTGAATTCCTAATCTTGCCCACAAAGGACAGGCAACTGTCTTCAATAACTTCTTCTTTACTTTAAAGGAAACCCCCCTTTTTAACTTCTCCCAGGCTGACTGTAATCTAACCCTTACTAATGTGGGCTCCGCTACCGGGTTGAACTGCTTCTCGAACGCTGAGTGGACCTACCAGTAAAGGCTTAGATGTTCTCCAGCTGGAGTTCTTTGGTCTTTAGGGCTGTTTTCCTTCAGTCTAAATAGTCTTTGAATCAAAATAACTTGAATATTTTAGCAAATAACAACAAAGGTGTTTTCCCAGCCATTGTATTGCAACAAGTACATGGAGACTTGTGACACATTAATAACATAAGTCTGATATGGCCCTTGATTAATATTAGTTTGACATCCCTGCGGAGAAGGGCAATGTGAATAGATCATTGGTAGGAGTAGCAGACAAAGAACCCGAAGGCGGTATAGCATGATATAGTCATAGCAGGACATTTGGATATTAACACTTGTGATGTTTTTCTGTTCTCTATGTGAGTAATGCACATGCCTCTTTCAAAATGGTTATACTTACTATAACATTGACATATCCTGCAGCACTTTTTATGTGACGCATTGCTGTGGCTGATTTTGAAATCTAGATCTTGTTACTGCACACACTGTTTTTACACATCTAATATTCCTCACAACCTCTGAGGATGCTTGCCATAGATGCAGGCGAAACGTCAGGAGAGAATGCCTCTAGAACATGGCCATATAGCCCAAAAAACCCTACAGCAACCCAGTGATTCCAGCCATGAAAGCCTTCGACAATACATTGCAGGCTTTGCTTTTGCTCTGTTCCTTTAATCCAACTGTCCACATTCATTATGCCTCTGCAACCTTTTCGCTCGCTCGCACTTTCCCCATCTTGTTGATTCCATTATCCAAATAAGGATAATTCTTTTCCCTTTACAGCCTGGGATTTGCCCACCTGAATTAGAAACACCCCCCGTTCTTCAGCAATTGGCTTATAGGTGGCATCAGCACAAGGTTTTCCTGTATTTATTAGAGGACGCTGTACCCGGGACGTGGCTTTGCGCCCTAGCTTTCACCTCCCTGGTGATGTTGTCACTGCCTCTCTGATGTTTGCATTAGTCTGACCTGTTTGAATAAGTTTTAATACTGCCCTGGGGTTACGGTTGGCTTGTTCCAGAAATAGCTAACCTCCGTTTCTGTATGGAAGCTAGCATCTTCCAGCATGAAGGGCTTTAAAGGTATAGCGCATATGAAGTAAGGCCCGCTGAACCCATATCTATGATTTCATTTCCTCACAGCCAGGGAAAAATCTCAAGGAATTCCTAGTCTCTTTAGGAATTTGCTAGGTCTTCTGTGCAATTCTATGATATAGTTTCCCAGATCAGCAGTTAGTGAAGGTCACATTCCAGAGAAGTGCCGAGATGGTGCAAAAGAGTCGTTCTCTAGGGAAACGAGTTCAGAGGCTGAATTCTCAGGTGGAGAGAAAGAGTTGCAAGATAATGAGCTGGTTGATAGGAAACTCAGTTTCCATAAACTTCATGCTGGTCAACAGAATCTCTGGGTGTCACAGCGCTTGTTAGAGAAGAGACCCATATCAGGAAGTCATGGGAGAAGTCATGATTTCATGTGTATATTAGAGAGGCCAGGGGGGATTTTCCAGCCAGTCTGGTTAACGTTGGCAATTGAGGCAACAGCTCTTGCCAAGTCCTAGTCAAGTTTTCTGAGGGAATTTTAGTTCCATGTCTTTGTTTCATGCTTCCAAGTTTGAAGGATTGTTCCTGGAGTTTTGTACTGGATTATATGTTGCCTTGTACTTCCTGATTTTCTTGTATTCCTGTGCTGGATGTCGGGATGTTTTGGGATTTTGGATTACTCTTGTACCTTGAACCTTGTGGACTACTTTATATGTATAGACTTTGAAGTTTTTACTATTTTTGCTGGAATGCTTTTAATATAATTTTTAATAAACGGCTTTGCTGATTTAACTTATTTAACTGATTTGCTTTATCGTCTTTGTACTCATATGTTGTATGTATTTTACTATGTTGTTATTGTGTTTTGGTTTTACTTTATTGTAATATGCTGTTGGGCTTGGCCTCATGTAAGCCGCCCCGAGTCCCCATTGGTGGCGGGGTATTAAATAAAGTTTATAATTTATTTATTTATTTATTTATTTAACTTAGAATGGAGTGTGGTGGTTAAGTACAGAGATGTTTCCTGGCCTTGAGTTCAACATTATACATAAGTCTTTACCATTGTCTTTATTATTATTATTATTATTATTATTTTATTTTTTTGTTTGCTATTTGTAAGACTTACGGAGGCGCTTATGACCTAGTCATGAGAAGAAACAATGAGCAAAACATTTTGGGCCCTTCCACACAGCCATATAGTCTAGAATATCTTTTTTAATTAAATTTTTATTGATTTTGCATTATAAAATATACATTAAACATACATGTCGGAAAGGGCCTGTAAACAACAACATCCAAACAACAGGTAGACATTCTGACAAACAAACCATCCAAACAATAGCCCTGAAACCCACCACCACCCTACATAAAGCTCCCCCCCTGCCCAACCCCCCACCCCCCATCCTGGTGTCTAAAACCGACTTCCTCTCCTCTCATTCACTTTCTATTATATTTCTTCTTTCAGTATCTCTATTATATATCTTCTCTCCTCATTTCCAGAATTAATGTTAGTCTCATCTCAGTACATTTCATTTTCTATATAACTTTTAAGCAAGCTCCAATCCGTCATAACAGTTCCTTTTCCGTTGTGTTGTCTAATCCAAAAGGTCAATCCGTCCATTTCTTGAATGTCCAGTAATTTTTCCAGCCATTCTGATCTTGATGGCGTTGAGTCTTGTTTCAATTTTATTTATTTATTTATTTATTTATTTATTTACTTTGCTTATATACCGCTGTATCTCAAGCCCGAAGGCGACTCACAGCGGTTCACAAACAGTAAAAACAGTAGAAACAGCAGTGGTTCCATACAACATATAACAATTGACTTAACACATTATCCATAAATTACCAATAAGCAATTACTATGCACAATTATTACAAAAAACAACCGTACCCAATCTTCTCATCATCCAAGCGTAGTCCAGGTTCGTCGTCCATTGTTCCATTCCTATGTTCCATTACCAGATTGCACTAAATTACTCAAACGCCTGCACAAACATCCAGGTCTTCACCTTTTTGCGGAATACCATTAGAGATGGTGCTAGTCTAACGTCCGTAGGAAGGGCGTTCCACAGCCGAGGAGCCACCACCGAGAAGGCCCTATCTCTCGTCCCCGCTGGCCGAGCTTGAGAAGCACGCGGGATCGAGAGCAGGGTCTCCCCGGAAGATCTCAAAGTCCTGGTGGGTTCATAGGCAGAGATGCGGTCAGATAGGTAGCTTGGACCGGAACCGTTTAGGGCTTTAAAGGCCAACGCCAGCACTTTGAATTCAGCCCGGTAGCAGATCGGTAGCCAGTGGAGTTGGCGCAACAGGGGGGTTGTATGCTCCCTGCGCTCCGCTCCTGTTAAAATAATGGCTGCCGAGCGTTGGACTAGTTGGAGCTTCCGAGATGTCTTCAAAGGCAACCCCACGTAGAGAGCGTTGCAGTAGTCTAAACGGGATGTAACCAGAGCGTGGACTACCGTGGCCAAGTGAGACTTCCCAAGGTACGGGCGCAGCTGGCGCACAAGCTTTAGCTGTGCAAATGCTCCCCTGGTCACCGCCGAAACCTGTTTTCTAGCAAAGGTCATCCTAGCCGCTGTTACAAAAAAGTAAACAACTTTTCCATATTATTATCAGAAAAGAGAGTTACATCATACATTCCTAGCAGGTATACTTCTGGGCACATGGATATGTTCAGTTTTACGATTTTTCTACACTCCTTGTGAATCATCTTCCAGTACTCCTTAGCTTTGGGGCACAGCCACCATAGGTGATAAAAGGAACCCTCTTTGGATTTGCACTTCCAGCATCTATTATCTGCCTTTCTATACATTTTTGCAAATTTTTGTGATGTTAAATACCAACGGTGTATCATTTTAAGCCAGTTCTCTTTTAGATCTATGGCATAAGTGTATCTGAGTCTTTTCATCCAGATTGTCTCCCATTCCTTTAGTTGAATGATATAATCTAGAATATCAAGGCATAAAATCCCACAATATCTGCTTTGAACTGGGTTATCTGAGTCCACAATGCCATATATTCCAGTTCAAAGCAGAAAATGTGGGATTTTATTCAGCTGTGTGGAGGGGAGCCTAAGCTGCACTATTCAACACATGCCTATTCATTTCTACTCAGACGTTTAGCCTAGTTGAGTTAGATTTAACTCTCTCTGTGGTTAGTGAAAAAAATCCTACCCTCTCCTTAGATCGTCTCCATTGGTATATGAACGGATGCTTATGGGGAAAGGAAGGAGAGCTGAAATGAAAAACAAAATGTGTGTTTAACCCACGTTTAATAACTGCTTATGGTTTAATTGTAGAAAACGCAGAGGTGAAATTTAAGGACTTCCTCTTGGCGATGAAGAACATGATCTTCACAGAAGACGAAGCATTGAGTGTGGTGGAGCTGCTGAAGGAGAAGTCCAATGTGATACAAGATGTTCTGCAGAAGGTATGAGATGCAGGCTGTTGGGTTAATGTATGGTCATAGTTAAGGGCTGCTTTGGAAATCTAGTAATACTGTACTTTTATTTTTTATAATAATAAGAACAAAAGAGGGGCAGTATTGGATCTGTTGAAAGATCTTTCTGAGTTCAGCATCCCGTTCCTTCAGGCATAGTTTTCAGCAAACCTTAGGGTTCCATCTTCCCAATATCTCAAGAGCAGAAACAAATGCTTCAGAACTTTTTTTGGTTATGCTGAAGGAGAAGGGCAGTTTGTGATTGCATGGCTCATTGTAATTGCTTTGCATTGCGATTAATTATTCATTTATTTATTTGCAGCTTTTATATTCCGCTCTTCTCCCCCCGCAGGGGACTCAGGGCGGATTACAGTGTACACATATATGGCAAACATTCAATGCCAATTTTTGACATACAAACATATACACAAACATATACACAGAGGCTATTTAACTTTTCCTGGCCGCCAGGGGAGCTGTCGCTTTCATCGTCCATCTGCGACACTGATGAAGCACTTCCGCATTCCCCGCATGCTTCCCCCCTGGAATGCTTTGCTGGAATCTTCTTTATGGCCTAATAAATTAGTTAATTTAGCCTCCCCACACTTTAAGGTGGTACCTAATTTTCCTACTTGACAGATGCAACTGTCTTTTGGGTTGCAAAGGTCGACAACAGGCTACACACAATTGGTTGGAAACCCACTCCAACCCTGGCTTCGAACTCATGACCTTTTGGTCAGAGTGATCTTAATGCAATTGACACTCAGCCAGCTGCGCCACAATCCCGTGTGCGTCTTTTTTTTAAAATCCTACCTTCAATATGTTTTTTCATTGCAGGCCAGTAAGGGAGATTCAGCCGCAGCCCTGCATCAGCTGCAAGAAAAGGACAAATTGCTTGTGGCCTTGAAGGAAGAAGCGACTATTGCAAAGGAGCAGTGCAAACAATTCTCTCAGGTACATTGATTCATGGGAGAAATAAATAAACACAGTTATCCTTACTCAGCAAGGATAAATAATGGATCTTGGAAATATTGCTAATTCAATGATACTGGCTTAAGGGATTTCCATAAAATAGGATTGGGGCCTGTGGTAGTAGGTTGCCTTTTCATCCAGTCCAACTCCCTACCGATTTGTCCCACCCTGGTCATGCTACAGATATATAAACCCTTTTTCCTAGTTCCAGTAGACCTCACCACCTCTGAGGATGCTTGCCATAGATGCAGGCGAAACGTCAGGAAAAAATACCTCTAGAACATGGCCATATAGCCCGAAAAAACCTACAACAACCCACCCAGACAATCTATCTTTTCTGATATATCTCTGACACAACCTTTCGTCCTTGAAACTCTCATGTTCTCTACAATCTCTCCATCATTGCTTTCACCTCCTGGAATATCATCCAGGAACCTAAGTGTTGGGCCAAATCTTCTTCACTTCCAAATCACAGCTCAGATCACAAAGATTTTGGGTTGTCTCTTTAGCCTTCCTTCGCTCTTTATATTAAGTCTAAATAGGCACATTGAATGTGTTGCTCTTTGTTCAACCTTGGCAGGAATTAAATATGCTTGCTTGCAGAAATGATGCATCCATTGATGTTTTCCTAGGAGCTGGTGTCAGAGAAGGAAAGGAACAACTTACTTGCGGCAAAGATGAGAGAGCGCATTGGCACCCTAGAAAAGGAGCATGGAGTCTTCCAGAACAAGATCCATGTAGGCTACCAAGAAGCCCAACAGATGAAAATGAAGGTGAGAAACATAAACTTGGTAATTGCGTGCGTTTTCACTTCTATTTGTACAAGGCTGTATTGTCGAAGGCTTTTGTGGCCGGAATCACTGGGTTGTTGTAAGTTTTTTGTTGTAAGTTTCGGGAACATGTATGGCCATGTTCCAGAAGCATTCTCTCCTGACATTTCACCTTCATCTGTGGCAAGCATTCTCAGAGGTTGTGAGGTTTGTTGGAAACTAGGAAAATTGGGTTTATACATCTGTGGAAGGTCCAGGTAGAATAAGAACTCTTTGTCTGTTGGAGCTAGGTGTGAATGTTTCAATTGACCATCTTGATTAGCATTTGATGGCCTGACAGTTTTTAGGGGTGGCTTGTTATTGCCTGGGAAATTCCTTTGTTGAGAGGTGATTAGGTGTTCCTGATGGTTTCTTGTCTGGAGTTCCCCTGTGTTTGAGTTTTGTTCTTTATTTACTGTTATAATTTAAGAGTTTTGTAGTACTGGTAGCCAGATTATCTTAGTCCTCCTCTCCATATGCGTCTTCAAGATGGGAAGCGATCACGGAGAAGTCCTCCCCTCTCGTTCCCACCAGCTGAACTTGAAACAAGGGTTGGACCGAGACAGGGCTTCCTCCGCTGACGGCAGTGCACGAGGTGGCCTATATAGGGAGATTTGATTGGGCAAATATTATTATTATTATTATTTACATCATTTCTACCCCGCCCTTCTCACCCTGAAGGGGGACTCAGGGCGGCTAACACAGGCAGCAATTCAATGCCACTATATCAGTAACACAATATAAAATCATAATACATAGCAGATTAAAAACAGTAACATTAATTAAAATCACATAATCACATAGTCACAAATCATATAGTCACATCACATCACGAAGTCATGTTTACCTCTCCAGCCCTGTTTACCTCTCCGAACGTATTCTCCCCTATGAACCATCAAGATTATTAAGATCGTCTGGAGAGGCCCTGCTCTCGGTCCCACCGGCCTCGCAAGCGCGTCTGGTGGGGACGAGGGACAGGGCCTTCTTGGTGGTGGCCCCTCGACTCTGGAACTCTCTCCCACTGGAGATCAGAACCGCCCCTTCTATCCTGACATTTAGGAAACAGGTGAAGACTTGGTTATGGAGACAGGCATTCGATGAGTGAGCCAACACCCTGAGATATGGATGGAGGATGATGAGCGACGATTTTAGTGTGACGACTGACCATTGTAGTTATTGATTGTAATTGCTGTTTTAATGTTTTACTGTAATATGTATTATGATGTTTTATTGATTGTATGTGATATTATGGTTGGAAACCGGTCTGAGTCCCTCAAGAGAGGTGAGAAGGCCGGTATACAAAACTTTTAAATAAATAAATAAATAAATAAATAATAACCATTTCCAATTGTCGTAACAGTCCTGTGGTCTGGGTTCTGTATTTAAAGTGCTGCTGTGCCCACTTAGCCAAAGGCCTGGATCCAAAACCACGCTTTTAGTTTTTTCCTAAAAGAAAGGAGGGAGAACGCCGATCTGTTCTCGCTGGGGAACGAATTCCACAAACGGGGGGCCACCACTGAGAAGGCCTTATCCCTCGTCCCCACCAGAAGTGTTTGCGAAGCCGGTGGGACCGAGAGCAGAGCCTCCCCAGTAGATCTTAAATTACGAGGTGGAACATAGAGGGAGATATGTCCGGACAAGTAAGCCTGGACCCAATCTGTTTAGAACTTTATAGATAACTAGCTGTCCCCTGCCACGCGTTGCTGTGGCCCAGTCTGGTAATCTGGGAAATAAAGTAATGAGAAATTGTTGGTTTCTAATATATGAAATGTCTTTATGCTTGTGGGTAAACAGTATTTCTTGCTGTTTCTTTGTCAGTGTTGATGTGGAGAGTGTCTGGTTTGCTCATTCTAGAACATGCAAGATATCACTGTCCTTCTTTAAGGGTCCCTTTCAAATCTGTGTGTATATGAATCATTATCTATCTATCTATTCTATGGCTGGATGGCTCTTTTGTCAGGAGGACTTTGATTATATTTTCTTGCCCTGCTGAAGGGAGTTGGATTGGATGGCCTTAACTATTTTCTGTTGGTCATGGGGGTTCTGTGTGGGAAGTTTGCCCTGATCCTGTCGTTTGTGGGGTTCAGAATGCTCTTGTAGGTGAACTGTGAATCCCAGTGACTATAACTCCAAAATGTCAAAATGTCAAACTCCATCTGTGTACATATTTGCACATATTGAGTGCTTATGCCAAGATTGGTCCAGATCCATCATTGTTTGAGTCCACAGTGCTCTCTGGATGTAGGTGAACTACATCTCCCAAACTCAAGGTCAATGCCCACCAAACCCTTCCAGTATTTTCTGTTGGTCATGGGAGTTCTGTGTGTCAAGTTTGGTTCAATTCCATCACTGGTGGAGTTCAGAATGCTCTTTGATTTTAAGTAAACTATAAATCCCAGCAACTACAACTCCCAAATGACAAAATCATAAATTTTTGAGTGATGGTCACTCCTTGTGTTGTGAGACATTTTGTTGCCAAATTTGGTGTGATTTTATTCATTGGTTCTTTTGTTTTTAAGGTACTCATTATGCACAGAGCATTTATATATATATATATGCACAGAGCATTTATATATATATATATATATATATATATATATAGAGAGAGAGAGAGAGAGAGAGAGAGAGAGAGAGAGAGAGAGAGAGATGACCAGCACTTTGTATTTAGCCCAGAAATGGACTGGCAACCGGTGGAGCTGTTGCAGCATGGGAGTCCTCCTCTCACAATATGGTGCTCCAGTTAGCAATTTAGCTACCAATCTCTGCACTATTTGCAGCTTTTGAACTATCCTCAAAGCCTCACATAGAGAGCGTTGCAGTAGTCCAAACGGGATGTGACTAAGGCATGGACTACCATGGCTGTATTTGATCCATATATTAATTCAAGAAGAGCAAGCGTAAATTAAGTGTCTGGAACGATAGAAATAGTTCTCTGATCCATATGTTTCCTCTTCCCTGTCTCTAGTTTCAGCAACTTCGTGAGCAAATGGAAGCAGAGATCAATCGCCTGAAGCAAGAGAATGGTATCCTGAGAGATGCTGTCAGTACGTCTACCAACCAAATGGAAAGCAAGTACGCTATTGTGGTGATTCCACTTAAGCAACCAGATTCTTGAATCTCTATTTATGTTTTGAAAGTGAAACTGTTTTTCTGAAGTAATTGATAGATGTGAAACCTAGGGACTCTCTATGTATGTGACTTAACTCCAATTGAACCCCACTGTTAGGTCCAGTTCAACATATTGAGAGATTCACACACACTGGGGAAGCTGTGACCTGTGTTGCACAGAATAGGGAGAGCTTCATAAAGAGGTCATGGAGATGACCACCTGTGAATAGCTTGAATTTTTAGGGTGGCCTTTCTTTTGTACTGGCTCCGATTTGGAAAGTGAAGCAATCCTCATTGCAGTGCCACCTGGAACACAACCAATTGTGGGAGTAGAAGTCCAAAACACCTGGAGGGCTGAAGTTGGCCCATGTCAGGTCCAGAGATACATTCCTTCTTATCACAGCTGAAAGTACTAGGATAAATAAATCAGTAGTCTGACTCATTAGGAGGCAACTTCTTGTGTTCCTCACATCTGACGATTACTTAGTTAGGTGGACCATCGAGGAACCAGAGAGAACAAATAGTAATCTGGGCATGAAATATATCCTTTTTTCCCCTGACTTTCCTTCCCTAATGACTGACCCAGGCTGTATATAATCAGCTTTCCATATTCTCTGGTATTAGGGGCTTGAGACCCCTACAAAAATAAACAAACAAACAAACAAACAAAAATGTTGAACACATCCCTGGTACCCATACATTAATGTCTAAGTTCTCCGGCATGAGCAAAAAGTGGGTGCTAGAAACAATATCATACGAAAGCTGACTGGGACAACCTGGGGATCACAACCAAACACAGTGAAGACATCTGCCCTTGTGCTATGCTACTCTGCTGCTGAGTATGCATGCCCAGTGTGGAACACATCTCACCACGCTAAAACAGATGTGGCTCTTAATGAGACATGCCGCATTATCACAGGGTGTCTGCGCCCTACAATCCTGGAGAAATTACACTGTCTAGCCGGTATTGCACCACCTGACATCCGCCGGGAAGTAGCAACCAATAGTGAAAGGACCAAGGCAGTAACATCTCCAGCTCACCCCCTGTTTGGGTATCAGCCAGCACATCAACGACTTAAATCAAGAAATAGTTTTTTCTAAGATCTATAGAGACACTCGCTGGAACAACTCAGCAAACGAGAGTCCAAAAGTGGCAGGGTCAAACCCAGAACCTCAATCAATGGCTGATACCAAATGAGAGACTCCCTCCTGGACACACAGAAAACTGGGCGACTTGGAAGGTGCTGAACACACTGCGCTCTGGCACCACGAGATGCAGAGCCAACCTTAAGAAATGTGGCTAGGAAGTGGAATCCACGACGTGCGAGTGTGGAGAAGAGCAAACTAGAGACCACCTGCTGCAATGCAACCTGAGCCCCGCCACATACACAATGAAGGACCTTCTTGCAGCAACACCAGAGGCACTCCAAGTGGCCAGCTTCTGGTCAAAGGACATTTAATCAACTACCAAGCTTGCAAACTTTGTGTTTTGTCTGTTTGTTTGTTAAAAAATGCAATACAACTAATTTGGTTTGCTACTGACACAATAAATAACTAAGCATGAGTCTGTAGGAGGCATGGGCAGGCTTTGGCCCATCAGACCGTACTGGCTGTTAGGAATTGTGGGAGTTGAAGTTCAAAACACCTGGAGGACTGAAGTTTGCCCATGTCTGATTTAGATAGAATTTATTATGTCATTTTTGTACTTAAAATGTGCATATATAGATACAGCAAAACTCATTAAGAATTTGGGTCACCACACTTTGAATTCCTTTAAGCGAGAAACCAAACATGATAGTGAAAAAAAGTAAAATGGTCACAGCAAAGGGATTGGCCAATCTTAGTAACACAACAGCAGTTTTAAACTATTTTTCTTGGGTGGTTGAAACCTTGCCATACTGTGAATTTGCAAATACTGCAAAACCTGTCTTTCTGCACAAATGGGCTTCATTCATGTTGCCAACTAACTGGACCTCCCTACCTGGTGAAAAAGCAACCTTCTTTCCTTGTTTCTAGACAGTCTTCAGAGCTCAATAAACTGCGCCAGGATTGTGCTAGGCTGGTGAACGAGCTGACTGAGAAGAACAACAAACTGCAGCAGGAGGAACTCCTCAAGAAGAACGCAGAGCAAGCTGCTGGTCAGCTAAAAGTGAGTGCCATTGTCTTCTCTGTCCCAAACATGCATTCAAAACTGGCATTTATTTATTATTTATTTATACTTCACTTGTATACAGTTTTTCTCCCCCCAGCGGGGGACTCAAAGCAGTTTACAACATAATTATGCCAAAATTTAATGCCTCACATACAGAAACCTAACATAATGAGAATAACATATAATCTGTTGCACTCCAGGACAGAAATAACCCTCTGACTTTAAAACACCACACGCTGAGTAGGGAAAAACAATCCTTTTATTGAAGATAAGTAAAAGCAGCAAAGGGGAAAAAAAAGCACTTTAAAGGAATACATAAATCTAATTAGGTAAGAAAATAAGCAGGAACAAATTAGTCCAAGGTAAAGTTCAGCAATGTAAAAAAAAAAGTCCACACTTCTCTAACAAAATCCAAAGAACCAGGAAACATTGATCCAAGGCATGAGTATGTAATCGCAAGAGACAAAAAGCCAAACCAGAAAAGAGGAAACCATGAAAATGAACAAAATCTGGCTACCAGTATTAAAAAACCTCTAAAATTACAACAGCAAAACAGAGAGGAAACAATTAGGGACATCTAATCACTTCTCAACAAAGGAAATCCTTTATCACGAATCTTCCAACCACAGCTTCAGCTGTTGTCCATGGAACAAGGACAAGAACTGAGCAGGATTCTAAATGATGCTTCATCTGGCTAAATTTTCCATGCTTGGAACTTTTAAGCCATTCCAAGCACTCAGGAACTCAGGAGTGGCCCTTATCCTTTTCTGTCGGAGCCTGGCAGAACGCCGAAGGCATTGCTCGACCTCTCTGTTTTGACTAATTTCCGCCCGCCTATCTATATGCTGTATTGTCGAAGGCTTTCATGGCTGGCATCACTAGGTTCTTGTGGGTTTTTTCGGGCTATAGGGCCATGTTCTAGAGGCATTTCTCCTGACGTTTCGCCTGCATCTATGGCAAGCATCCTCACTACCTCTGAGGATGCTTGCCATAGATGCAGGCGAAATGTCAGGAGAGAATGCCTCTAGAACATGGCCCTATAGCCCGAAAAAAACCCACAAGAACCTATCTATATGCTCATTAGTTTTTGCAGGTGCCGAGTTGTTTTCAAGCCCCAAATCCTGGGAACTCTCTGGGAGCAATTCAGGGAGTAAACCATCATCTTTATACCCTGTAGGAACATTCTCATGGGAAACCACGCTTTGAACAGGTGTTTCTATGTCATTCTCTGTATCAATATCACTGACAAAACCATTGCCATCTTGAACCTCATTTATATTATTCCCCACATCCAAAGCACCCTGATCCTGAAACACTATCGCAGGCTGAACTCCAACACAATCAGTAATTAAATCATAAAATACGACATCATTTAACATTGGAGCCCCCAGTGGCGCAATGAGTTAAACCCTTGTACCGGCAGGACAGGTCGGAGGTCAAATCCGGGGAAAGCACGTCCCACACTTTCATTGTAATTCCAATACTTTTTTTTCTTTTTTCCTCTTCGTTGTTTTTCACACTCCAACTTATTGGAGTTCAATTTTATATGCAGAAAAAATCAATTAAAATATATACAAAAAAAATCTGGGGAGAGCATGGATGAGCTCCCTCTTGTCAGCTCCAGCTCCCCATGCGGGTACATGAAAGAAGCCTCCCCCAAACATCCAAATACCCGGGCATCCCCTGGGTAACGTCCTTGCAGATGGCCAATTCTCTCACACCAGAAGCAACTTGCAGTTTCTGAAGTCTCTCCTGACATACATGCACACACACAAAATTAAAATTAAAACATGGAATTAAAAACATATCAATATAAATATTAAAATTACACAATTCAACATGCATGGGATTTGTGGCACTCCATTTCTACTAGGCTTGTGCAATTAGGCCAAAAGGCATGCCATTACGGGGTCCATTTATGGCTAGCCCCTCATTCTGTTTACCGGGAAGTTACTCGAATTGGGAGGAGTGTTGCTGTTTTAATTCGGCAAAGATTCGGCCCATTGGCCACAATGGGATCCTTTGAAGGCTTGATCCTCAGTCATTTTAAGGCCTATATGTATGAAACCTACCTCAGTTTTAGACTTCATTTACTTCATTTCTTCCCCGCCTTTCTCACCCAAAGGGGACTCAAGGCGTCTTGCAATTTT
Source organism: Anolis sagrei (assembly GCF_037176765.1). Lineage (NCBI taxonomy): Eukaryota > Metazoa > Chordata > Lepidosauria > Squamata > Anolidae > Anolis > Anolis sagrei. The sequence continues at coordinate 334,826,793 of NC_090021.1, forward strand.
GGCAATAATTAAATGCGGGTAAAAACTAGAACTAACCATAAAAATTAAACAATTAAAAACATTTAAAATAAAGCAATTTGCTTTGAATTGTATTGTTATGCTATTGTGTTGTTGAGGCCTTGGCTTTTGTAAGCCGCATCGAGTCCTTCGGGAGATGCTAGCGGGCTACAAATAAAGTTTAATAATAATAATAATAATAATAATAATAAACATACTTCCATATACAAAATTTAAAAAGCATATTATTTATTTATTTATTTTTATTTATTTGCCATATTTATATACTGCCCCTCTCCACCCAGAGGCGAGTCGGCAACAATTGGGTGCCTCAAGAATTATAACAAGTAAAACAATCATTAAAAATATGTTAAAAACAATAGCACATTATATAAAAATATAAAAACCATACAAAGCCTTAAAACATTATTGTGAGCATCTTCATTCATCCATAACCTTGCTCATAATTCTTAATCCAGACTGTGTCGAAACCATAGAAATTTATTCTTCGAACATTTGTGCGCTGAGCTAAGTCTTCCACTTTTTCCTAAAACCCAGAAGGGATGGGGAATGCCTGATGTCGCTGGGGACAGAGTTCCACAGCCGAGGGGCCACCACGGAGAAGGCCCTGTCTCTTGTCCACACCAGTCGCTCCTGCGAAGGTGGTGGGACCAAGAGCAGGGCCTCCCCAGATGATCTTAACCTTTGTGATGGTTCATAGAGGAAGATGCGTCAGGAGAGAATGCCTCTAGAACATGGCCATATAGCCCGAAAAACTTATAACAACCCAGTGATTCTGGCCATGAAAGCCTTCGACAATACATTGATATATGATATTGTTTGGATGTTTCCTAACTCTGCCTGTATTCTTGGCCTCCAGAGCCTTGGTCTCATGAGGTTAGTGAAAAACGCCACAAAGGGCGGCCTGACCCCAGAGGGAGCCAAGGACAAACAATGTACTGTTTGTTCAATTAGGCCAAATACACAACCGTTGTGTACCCTGTTTTTAATGAGTTACCAGCTACAGAAGCTTCATGACCTGTATAATGGATCTGTGCCAATAAATGGCACACAAATCACAAACACACACACTTACCTCATTCCCAAAGTGGGAGATGCAGCCATTCTGCGGGAATGCCCTACTGTAATATCTAACTGATTGGAGAGTTAGCATTCCAAGGACATTTCTAAATCTGTGCAGATTAAATCACAAATTACATAAGTGCCTTTTGGCCTTTGTTTTCTGATCAGTCGAATTCAGATTAGAAAGTAAGCATTCCAGATTCGGCTTGCAATGACCCCCACCCCACCCTTGATAAAATCAACCAAACGTTAGAGTCAAACAGAAGATAAATGTGAGGTTTTGTTTTTGGTAGTAGCAACGTTTTAAAAACGATTGGGAGTAGAAATAGGTTTTTTTTTTCTGGCTCCGGAATGGCAGTGGTTTTTGTGCCATGCTAAAAGATGGGTTATGAGATTTCGCATTCATCTAAAACAGAAACACTGCATTTTATTATGGAGTTAAGTGCGGTGCTCATTTGTAAATATTACAACAAAATGTCTGACAGAGTCTTAAAAGACTTAACACATTTTATTTACTTACTTACTGCATTTATATACCACTTTGCTCACCCCTGGAGAGGGAGGGGGAGACTCAAAGTGTGTACATCAAGTAATTGCAGGATTCAATGCCAACAAATATATAAAACAAAGCATAATAACTAACTATAAATAGCAACCATTCAAATCAGAGCATCGGATCCAGAGCCACTGGTTCTTTCTCCAGAAATGTACATAAACTTTGCTGTTGGAGCAAAAATACCAGTGACATTTCATTATTCTCTTTACTCAGATTGCAACATTCATGCTGTGACTTGTGACCAAGGCAAATTAAGCTAATTCACACAAAAACAATGCAATGTGCAATGTTTTATGCATAGACCCATTGTTTGGTAGCAATTTATTCTTTAATAGCTGTTTTTCGGATGCTAGAAACAAATAAACAAATGAAATGTAGGATTTGGAGGTTCTGTTTTCTTAAAGTTCAGGCTGGAGTGTTATTCAAAAGTGAGAAGAACAATAAAAGGCATCAGGGTGTCCTGTGCTTTTAAAACATTGAAGACTGGTGCAATAACAGGATCAGTGATAGATATTGTTTCTCATTTCTTTTGACATCAAGGCACAGCAACAGGAAGCTGAGAGAAGATGGGAGGAAATGCAGAGCTATCTTAGGAAAAGGACAGCAGAACATGAGGCAGCCCAGCAAGGTATGTTCCATGGGGGCCTTCCTGCTATTGAATCTGCTTCACTTCCTTCTTAAGCCTCTTCTCCACCTATTTCAACACAGTCTCCCTTCTCCAGCTCCAACCACTCCTGAAAAAGTGCTTGAGATGGAGCAGACAACACATAGGAATTGTGTAATGCCTCACCAGCTACAGCATAATTTGTACAACCGATGAATGAAATTTAATTATATTAAAAATACATGTCATTGCCAAAGTGGAAGTGGCAGCTCTCTTACAAGATAGTTTGGAACAGTGTGAGAGAAAAACAATTCTTGGAGAGTTACAAAGGATGAGAGAAATAATTGGCAAACTTTGAGTCCCTTGGCTTGGGCAAACACAAAGTCACTGCAATCCACAATATTTTTCCCTGTAAGATACAATCCACAATATTCTTGTTCTTCCCTGTAATATAATAATAATAATAATAATAATAATAATAATAATAATCTTTATTTATACCCCAGCACCATCTCCCTGATGGGGACTTGGAGTGGCTTATTTATTTATTTATTTATTTATTTGCAGCTTTTATATTCCGCCCTTCTCACCCCGCAGGGGACTCAGGGCGGATTACAGTGTACACATATATGGCAAACATTCAATGCCAAATTTTGACATACAAACATACACAGATGCTATTTAACTTTTTCTGGCCGCCAGGGGAGCTGTCGCTTTCATCGTCCGTCTGCGACGCTGATGAAGCACTTCCGCATTCCCCGCATACTTCCCCGCTGGAATGCTTTGCTGGAGTCTTCTTTATGGCTTATAAATTAGTTAATTTAGCCTCCCCACACTTTAAGGTGGTACCTTATTTTCCTACTTGACAGATGCAACTGTCTTTTGGAGTACAAAGGTTGACAACAGGCTACACACAATTGGTTGGAAACCCACTCCAACCCGGGCTGGCTTCGAACTCATGACCTTTTGGTCAGAGTGATCTTAATGCAGCTGACACTCAGCCAGCTGCGCCACAATCCCGGTGCCTCTTACATGAGGTCAAGCCCAAACAACAAATTACAACAGAATAAAACCGAAAACACAGACCAAAAACGCAAACAATCAACAACAACATCATAATTACATTAAACACGTGAATACATAACAATATAAAATTACAATAAGCACAATCATAGTGACAATGGGTGGGCTACATGTAATGATTAAAAGAAAAACTAATTAAAAAAACTAATTTAAAAACTCGGGCGAGATAAAAGAGAAGCAGGTTGTTTGCGGAGGAGGGCTCATTATAGCGGGGGTTGTGGAATCAAGCTTTCCCATGAGGGGGGGGACACACGTATGCTCTATATGAGCTAGTTATATAGTAGGCCTGTGTAGTACACAAGTTTGTGTTACACAGTTTGTTATACACAAATTCCCCTTTTGTTGATGAAGGTAGGGGCAGCCTGGGCTGAACTCCGGAAAGCAACCCCCTCCTAAGGTGCAAATTCCAGCAGGACGTCCCAGTGTGCAATACAAGTTCAGCTACACTTCTGTCCATGAAGAAAGGAGACAGACTTCTTTCTCTGAGGAGAGAGATACAGATAGGCTTTGGTCATATCTGTCTACAGATTAAAGAGATGGATTCCTTTCTCAGTGAAAAGAAGTGCAGTCAGATTTCCATTACTTCTCTCTGTAGAGGAAAGAGACTGACTTCTTTCTTGTCAAAGTTCAGCCAGGCTTCTCTCCATGGAGAAAAGAGGCAGACTCCTTTCTTGAGAGACAGAAGCATGGCTAGACTTCCATTGCTTCGCTCTGCAGAGACTCCCTTTTCAGTGGAAAAAAGCATCTGCATAGTTGGCTTTTCCAGATGAAAGAGACGGATTCCTTTCTCAGTGATAAGAAGTGCAGTCAGATTTCTGTCACTTCTCTCTGTAGAGGAAAGAGACTGACTTCTTTCTTGTCAAAGTTCAGCCAGGCTTTTCTCCATGGAGAAAAGAGGCAGACTCTTTTCTTGAAAGACAGAAGCATGGCTAGACTTCCATTGCTTCGCTCTGCAGAGACTCCCTTTTCAGTGGAAAAAAAGTGTCTGCATAGTTGCTACATACATTGTACTGTATGTTAAATCCAACTTTTAGCAGCATACAAATTGGGAGGAAATGTACAGATATTATGCAAAAGTTACATTATGAAAAGGCTCTCAGAGTGGATTCCTCATCGTATTCACGGGACTTTCCTAACTTCATACTTTCCATAACTGATGTACAGGGTGAGGCAGCATAACTTCCTTTTTTTCAAAACTTAATAAAACCCATTGTATGAATCAGATTTTTTTTATAATGTAGGCACATACCTAAAGTTTTTTTTTACATAGTTTTAAAGATCGAATTAGGTAGGTGACGTTACAGAATCACAGATTCACAGAATCCTAGAGTTGGAAGAGACCTCATGGGCCATCCAGTCCCACCCCCTGCCAAGAAGAAGGAATATTGCATTCAAATCACCCCTGACAGATGGCCATCCAGCCTCTGTTTAAAAGCTTCCAAAGAAGGAGCCTCCACCACACTCCGGGGCAAGGAGTTCCACTGCTGAACGGCTCTCACAGTGAGGAAGTTCTTCCTCATGTTCAGATGGAATCTCCTCTCTTGTAGTTTGAAGCCATTGTTCCTTGTCCTAGTCTCCAGGGAAGCAGAAAACAAGCTTGCTCCTTCCTCCCTGTGGCTTCCTCTCACATATTTATACATGGCTATCATATCTCCTCTCAGCCTTCTCTTCTTCAGGCTAAACATGCCCAGCTCCTTAAGCCGCTCCTCATGGGGCTTGTTCTCCAGACCCTTGATCATTTTAGTCACCCTCCTCTGGACACATTCCAGCTTGTCAATATCTCTCTTAAATTGCGGTGCCCAGAATTGGACACAATATTCCAGTTGGACACAGACTTCCACCTTACAGGACTTGTATGGACCTTACAAAACAGGATAATATATATACTGTCCTTTGCACATTCTCACCCTTGATCCAGACCTGTGGGGTTCTTTTTTTTCTTTCTAAATGCTTGTTTGGTGATCAACTTGGGGTGTGCTTCCAGGAAGTAGCCTCCATCCAAAGGGAAGTAAGTACAGTAAATGAAATGTTGGTTAAATGTAAATTATCTGGCTAAATTGTTGTTTTGGTTTAATGTTGTGTTTCCAATGGCAGACATCCAGAATAAGCTTGTGGCCAAGGACAACGAAATCCAGAGCCTTCACAGCAAATTTACTGATACAATGGTCTCAAAGCAACAGCTAGAACAAAGGATGAGGCAATTAATGGAAGCCGAACAAAAGAGGGTCACGGCTGAGGACTCAATCCAGAGACAGGTGCAGGTACGACTGTAATCAGTTTGGCGCTCAGATATGATTGCTAAAGCACTATTAAACATTAGCAAGCATGGTGTGGATGAAACCAGATGTTTTGACCTAAAAATATGCTAGCTGTTAGGGAAAACTACCCTAAAATGTACAGCAGAGCATCCAAAAATCAAACAGGATACTTCAAGTAGAGCAACAGCTCACAGCTAGCAAAACATGAAGCCCAGTGTGATGTGGCTGTAAAGAATTTAGAGCTTAGGCAAAGATGTAGAGTCCAATCGTAAAAATCACAAAAGGTTTATTTACAATAATAAGAAAAAATGGTATATTTTGGAAAGCGTCGGTGGGCTCTCATATATGACTGCTAAAGCACTATTAAACATTAGCAAGTATAATGTGGATAAAAAAGCTTTTTACTACCAGATTTTGGGCCTATAAATCTCCTAGCTCTAGGGAAAACTGCCCTAAAATGTACAGCAGAGCATCCAAAAATCAAACAGGATACTTAAAGTAGGATACAAAAATCAAACAGGATACTTAAACAGCTCACAGCTAGCAAAACATGAAGCCCAGTGTGATGTGGCTGTAAAGAATTTAGAGCTTAGGCAAAGATGTAGAGTCCAATCTTAAAAATCACAAAAGGTTTATTTACAATAATAAGAAAACAATGGTATATTTTGGAAAGAGTCGGTGGGCTCTCATATATGCCTGCTAAAGCAATATTAAACATTAGCAAGTATAATGTGGATAAAAAAGCTTTTTACTACCAGATTTTGGGCCTATAAAACTGCTAGCTCGTAGGGAAAACTACCCCAAAATGTACAGCAGAGCATCCAAAATTCAAACAGGATACTTAAAGTTGAACAACAACTCACAGCTAGCAACGCGTGAAGTACCGTGTGATGTGGCAGTAAAGAATTTAGAGTTTAGGCAGCAAATCTTAAAAATCACAAAAGGTTTATTTACAATAATATGATATAACTACATTTCTTAATAATCAATAATGGGGTCTGAGCTACTCTAACACCCATCTCTTCTAAGGTTTCAAAGAGAGGGGGAAAACACCAATCACTACATCTCTCAAGACACATGTAGAGAGAGATCTCAAAGCACACAGCACATACTCCGCTGTAAGAAAAAGAAGTCAGATTCAAAAGGCTTGGAGTAGAAAAGGATCCATTCTACACAACCAATCAGAATGAGAGCAGAAACAGAGAGGAGAGAAAAAATAGATATATTTCAGGTGTCATACAGGAGACATGGGTGAAGGGAATTTCTTCAGCCTATATTAAACTTACTAACTTCTCCTTGTTGAGGACTTGAGACTTGAGCAGCGTGGGGTTGAATTCCAACACTAGCATGGTGACAGTCAGAAGCATCTGCAGAAGTGAAGGCTTCCAAGCCTAATCTGAATTGTTCATTGTAAGTTAATCATCCACGATATTGATAATGTCAAGTATTTTGATTGTCTATTTAACGTCTTCATGACACTGCATGGGATAACTTCATTGATCAGTTTTAATCATTTTAGCATGTTAATTCCACCATGAAGACTGGTCGTTCCAGTAACTGTTCTGCATTTTAGTCTGAAATTGGGAATGGGCCAAGGTGGTGAACTTATTTGGGAATAGGGCTCAAGACCCCCAAATAACTTCTTTTGTGGTCTGGATTCATTGGCCACTGACGTGGATGTAGTCAGCTACCAGTGTGCCCAGAGTTACATTTTTTTCTATGTGCATTTACTTTTCTAAATGTTCTACTTACTTTATCTTTTTTTATTTCTCCTAGGAACTGATGGAACAGAATGAGGCTTTAAAAGCTCAGCTCCAGAAGTTCCATTCACAGATGGCAGTCCAGGTATGGAAATAGCACAGTGTTTATTGTCATCTCAACCTCCTCGTTTCTCCTCCTTTTCATCCAGAAAGTAACACTAGTTCCAGTATAGGCATTAGTGATCTGAGTTTGTTGGCGGATTTAATCAGAAGTCGTATCTGATTTGGGTTGTTGTAGGTTTTTTCGGGCTATATGGCCATGTTCTAGAGCAGTGTTTCTCAACCTGGGGGTCGGGACCCCTGTGGGGGTCGCGAGGGGGTGTCAGAGGGGTCGCCAAAGACCATCAGAAAACATAGTATTTTTTGTTGGTCATGGGAGTTCTGTGTTGAAAGTTTGGTCCAATTCTATCGTTGGTGGGGTTCAGAATGCTATTTCATTGTGGGTGAACTATAAATCCCAACAACTACAACTCCCAAATGTCAAGATCTATTTTCTCCAAACTCTACCAGTGTTCACATTTGGGCATATTGAGTATTTGTGCCAAGTTTGATCCAGATTCATCATTGCTTGAGTCCACAGTGTTCTCTGGATGTAGATGAACTACAACTCCAAAAACTCAAGGTCAATGTCCACCAGACCTTCCCAGTATTTTCTCTTGGTCATGGGAATTCTGTGTGCCATGTTTTATTCAATTCTATCATTCATGGAGTTCAGAAGGCTCTTTGATTTTAGGTGAACTATAAATCCCAGCAACTCCAGCATTACCAGATGACAAAATCAATCACCCTCAACCCCACCAGTATTCAAATTTGGGGTGTATCGGATATTTGTGCCAAATTTGGTCCAGTGACTTAAAATGCAACCTGCATATCAGATATTTACATTACAATTCATAACAGTAGCAAAATTACAGTTATGAAGTAGCAACGAAAATAACGTTATGGTTGGGGGTCACCACAACGTGAGGACCTGTACTAAGGGGTCGTGGCATTAGGAAGGTTGAGAACCACTGTTCTAGAGGCATTCTCTCCTGACGTTTCACCTGCATCTGTGGCAAGCATCCTCAGAGGTAGTGAGGTCAGTTGGAACTAGGAAAAAGGGTTTATATATCTGTGGAATGACCAGGGTGGGACAAAGGACTCTTGTCTGTGGGAGCTAGGTGTGAATGTTTCAACTGACTACCTTGATTAGCATTTGATGGCCTGGCAGTGCCTGGGGCAATCTTTTGTTGAGAGGTGATTAGATGTTTTTGTTTGTTTCCTCTCTGTTGTTTTGCTGTTTTAATTTTAGAATTTTTTTAAATACTGGTAGCCAGATTTTGTTCATTTTCAACGTCAGGAGAGAATGCCTCTAGAACATGGCCATATAGCCCGAAAAAACCTACCTAGTGATTCTGGCTATGAAAGTCTTTGACAATACATATCTGATTTGTTAAATTTGTGCGTATGAAGCTATTTCTAAGGCATGCTTGGGGGGGGGGGAGATTTAGAATTTGAATCACTCATTTTATTCTTAAATGTTCTGTAACATTCGGATATCTCCCAAGGTCAGTCAAATTTTCACTATAACCATCAGGCAACTTTGGTAAAGCCAGGATAACATAAAGTGCTTTTTAAATCTCATTCCTCACTGGTGCCATAAGGAAGGAAGCTATGAGCATGACTAATCACAGCCGTCTTCACTGTAGTTTGGAAAGGCCAGGCTCCCAATGATAGAGAATTGCAAAAGGCTCTGCCGTAAACTACGTTTCCCAGAATGCAAAGCTGCTTAGGACTCAGATGAGGCTGAAGGACCCAAGTTAGGGCTGCCCTTAGAGTTAGTCTAAATAAAATAAATATTTGCAAAAAAGACTAAAGTAAGTGAGTAATAATATCTGTGCTAAGTTGAAATTATGTGGTTGTGTGTCTTATAGACATACGGACATTCAAGTGGATTGCTATTGTCGCTTTTTGGAGGGATAAATTGTTTTGGTCTAAACTTTTAAAAATCCCCAAAAAATCTTTAGATGTGTGAATCTTTCTGAAACCCTTGAGGATCGATAATAATAATAATAATAATAATAATAATAATAATAATACTTTATTTATACCCCGCTACCATCTCCCAAGGGACTCGGTCGGCTTGCGTGAGGCCGAGCCTACAACACATCAATAACAAAGCAATAACAACAAATAATACAAAGCAATAAGATAAAACTCACAACAAAAAACAATAAACATTAACAATAACACAATGACAGTTTAAAACCTATGGCTGGGCCAGATGCTATCATTAAAATGTAAAGATAATGCCCTCATTATCTTGTGCATTGTGTATAAAATTCAAGTAGATAGCTCTTGTAGATTGTTTAAAAAATGTTGTTTATGAAAACTTCAAAAATTCACCAAAATTTTATGGATAAATCAAATGTTCTGAGATTTGGTGAACTAACTGTGGTAAATGTGTTCTACCACTGTCACAAGTTTCATCAGGATAGATCAAAATATTTAGGGAGAGAGAAGCCCCTCAAGTTTCCCTACTGACAGTGATGTTTTCCCTATTGCGAATTGCAACCGCCATTAATGAAGTACTTAGGAAGATTCGTAAGTTTAATTAGAGTTCCAAAATGTTTACCCCCAAAATTCGGAAAGAACTTTAGAAACAAAGCGTCATAACTTTTGAACACAGTTTAGAATAATTTTTTAATGGTTTGCACATGCCTAATAGGCATACTTTGGTCTGCCAGTAGGCTGCTGGGAATAGTGGGAGTGGAAGTCCAAAACACCTGGAGGGCAGAAGTTTGCCCAATGCATGCACTAGCTCCTTAACTTTGGAATACTAAGCGTCTGAATTACAGCAGCATTCCACACCAGAGAGCATTGCATCCTCTGATTTCCTCATGTATTCAGTCCATAATGGCCGAGTGCCAGTGTGATTTTGGCTTCTGTAAAGCAACAGTTAGTTATTTGGCAGCCGGCCGCAGAGACTTGACATGCCCACTGTCCCAGATGTTGCATATCTTTTGGCAACAACCAAGCTTCCACTTCTCACTCAGCAGTAGTAAATCCTTTCAGAGAAGAATCTTGTTAGCTGAATGCAAACAGTAGGAATATGTGGGTGGCTGACCTTCCTATAAATGACAACAAACCCAACATTATACTTCGTTTGGGAGAGAAAGAGAGAGTGCACATTTGCCACCAAAAAGACGGAGAATGAAGTCTTCAGGAAGAATCAAAATAAAGTTCCATGCTTGAAATATTTATTTATTTATTTATTTATTTATCGAGTCATCAGCAACCAGTAAATTATATTACATTTCTAACAGAACAAATCAAACAAACAGACAAGATACAAAAATACAAAATACAGAATACAAAATTTGTGAGTTTCGTAGTTGATTAGATGTCCTTTGACCAGTATCTGGCCACTTGGAGTGCTTCTGGTGTTGCTGCAAGAAGGTCCTTCATGGTGCATGTGGCAGGGCTCAGGGTGCATTGTGGCAGGTGGTCAGTGGTTTGCTCCTCTCCACATTCGCATGTCGAGGATTCCACCTTGTAGCCCCATTTCTGAAGGTTGGCTCTGCATCTCGTGGTGCCAGAGCGCAGTCTGTTCAGCGCCTTCCAATTCCTCTGTGTGCCCGGGGGGGGGGGGGGGGGGAGTCTCTCATTTGGTATCAGCCATTGCTTGAGGTTCTGGGTTTGAGCCTGCCGCTTTTGGACTCTTGCTTGCTGAGGTGTTCCAGCGAGTGTCTCTGTAGATCTTAGAAAACTATTTCTAGATTTAAGTCGTTGACGTGCTGCCTGATACCCAAACAGGGGATGAGCTGGAGATGTCTCTACCTTGGTCCTTTCACTATTGGCTGCTACTTCCCGGCGGATGTCAGGTGGTGCAATACCGGCTAAGCAGTGTAATTTCTCCAGTGGTGTAGGGCGCGGACACCCCGTGATAATGCGACATGTCTCATTAAGAGCCACATCCACTGTTTTAGTGCTCGAAATAATGAACAATTGCTCGTCTGGCAATGCAGCTTGTTCTATGCAATCTATATAGTAGCTTGGCCTCAGGGATCCATGTTTCTGCTTAGCTGGTGTTCCCTTTCTAGGAGAACAGTCAGCCACACATCCAGGAGGCCTTTGTTAGAGTATTGTATGTGAGTGGAAACTATCCAGCTTTAATAGACACAGGTTGCTGTCTGTTTTTAATAAGTAACTTTGCGTTGGGCCTTAAATTTCAGTTGTTTACAAAACCCACTTTCCGTAATGCCACTATTTTCTGTGATCATACATATGGCAAAACAGTAACTCCAATTTGTTCTAAGCAGGAATCAACTGTGTGATTACTCTACCTCAGTGGTTCTCAACCTTCCTAAAGCCACGACCCCTTAGTACAGGTCCTCATGTTGTGGTGACCCCCAACCGTAGTGTTATTTTCGTTGCTACTTCACAACTGTAATTTTGCTACTGTTATGAATCGTAATCTAAATATCTGATATGCAGGATGGATTTTCATTCACTGGACCAAATTTGGCACGAATACCCAATACGACCAAATGTGAATACTGGTGAGGTTGGGGGTGATTGATTTTGTCATTTGGTAATGCTGGAGTTGCTGGGATTTATAGTTCACCTAAAATCAAAGAGCCTTCTGAACTCCATGAATGATAGAATTGAATAAAACATGACACACAGAATTCCCATGACCAAGAGAAAATACTGGGAAGGTCTGGTGGACATTGACCTTGAGTTTTTTGGAGTTGTAGTTCACCTACACCCAGAGAACACTGTGGGCTCAAGCAATGATGGATCTGGATCAAACTTGGCACAAATACTCAATATGCCCAAATGTGAACACTGGTAGAGTTTGGAGAAAATAGACCTTAACATTTGGGAGTTGTAATTGTTGGGATTTATAGTTCACCCACAATGAAATAGCATTCTGAACCCCACTGATAGAATTGGACCAAACTTTCCACACAGAATCCCCATGATCAACAGAAAATAATATGTTTTCTGATGGTCTTTGGCGACCCTTCTGACACCCCATCGCGACCCCCACAGGGGTCCGACCCCCAGGTTGAGAAACACTGCTCTACCTAGTTATTTGAAGAAGTTGTGTACCGTACTTTGTTTACCTTTGCACTAGATGCTACTCTTACCTGAAATTTCTACAGTGTAGTTATGAATTGTTCCCACCTCCCGATGATCCCCTGCTCCCAGACACACATGTACTTTTTTCCAGGACTCGGTTGCTAATAATTATTTTATTTATTTATTCATAGCATTTATATTCCGCCCTTCTCACCCTGCAGGGGACTCAGGGTGGATTACAATGCACATACACATGTCAAACATTCAATGTTATTATACATACAACATAGATAGACAGACACAGAGGCAGTTTAACACTCCAGTTTTTTCCGGCTTCATGAAGGTATGCTCGAGTCTGGCCACAGGGGGAGCTGCCGCTTCACTGTCCACTTGTAACACCAAGTCCTTGATGGAGTACTTCCTCATTCTTACTCGCGCTGCTGGAAAGTTTTATGACATTAGTTAAATTAGCCTCCCCGCATAAAGCGGTACCTAAATTTCCTACTTGACAGATGCAGCTGTCTTTCAGGCTGCATAGGTTGACAGCAAGCTAGACTATTAATGGTTGGGATCTTACTCCGACCCAGGCTGGATTCGAACTCATGACTTCTCGGTCAGTAGTGATTTAATGCAGCTGGCTACTAACTAGCTGCACCACAGCAGAGGAACCCTAAAATGTTATGGTTTGGGGGCATTTGAGGACTGACAAATTACAAAAGAACTGGGAGAGAAGGACATGGATCTTCTGAGGGCATTTCAGGGGCTGCAATGTGGGTTGTATGGAGCCCAGGGGCCACTTTTCCTGCCTGTGGTCCAAAGGGAATCTGTTAATCCTCAGCTTACATTATTGTCAATTGCTCATTAAACATGATGCCTGGTCAGCGGTTGAGAGGGAACTGCTGCATCATAGAAATTTTTCAGCTGTGTCCTTTTTCTTCTCTTTTTAGAGCTCGGCTTCAGCCCTTGCAGAAGAATTGCACAAAGTGTAAGTCTCTTCTTTTTGTCCCCTCTACCCCCTGCCCTAGTTGCTCCTTGACTTATTTGCTTTGAAGGACAAGGGAGAATTTTCTTGAAGGAAATGTTGTAATTGCCAGTATTTTTACCCTCTATTGTTAACACATTCCCTTTAGAAGTCATAAACATTTTCCTAAGGATTTCCCTTTTATGCTTAAGGTTTGCAGGGCATTGTGTTGCCTATTGTTTTGCAAAAGAAAGTGAGACACCCGCCCCATTTTTAATGTAGAGAAATAACATAGGCTGTGTGTCATTGTGAAACCAAGGAACAAGGGGCAGAGGGCGAATATGACCATATTTATTTTCTCACAAAATAGCAAGACTTTCAAATAATAATAATACTAAAACTTTTTTTAGTAGTAGTAAGTTTTATTGATTAGCCCTTAGGTTGAATCACAGTATCAGACCAAACAAAAAGGCTTGATAAAACTTGACTACTCTCTATATAGTAAGTTAAGTAAAACACTTAAAACAATATAGTAAATAAATAGGATAAAACTGAATATATACATCACGTTTCCGTATCACCCCAGTAATTTACCCCAATCAGCCCCACATATGTGGTTCTCAGACATATTACTTCGCTTAAAAACATATGTGGTTCTCGAACATATTCCTTTACTTAAAAACAAAACTGTTTGATATTTTATTTTTGGATCTTGGCCACACATAAAATATGTTGTTCTGATTAGACCACACCTGGAATATTGTGTTCAGTTCACCACAATTGAAGAGAGATATTGAGAAGCTGGAATGTGTCTAGAGGAGGGTGACAAAAATGATTAAGGGTCTGGAGAACAAGCCCTATGAGGAGTGGCTTAAAGAGCTGGGCATGTTTAGCCTGAAGAAGAGAAGGCTGAGAAGGAGATATGATGTATAAATATGTAAGAGGAAGTCATAGGGAGGAGGGAGCAAGCTTGTTTTCTGCTGCCCTGGAGACTAGGATGCGGAACAATGGCTTCAAATCACAAGAAAGGAGATTCCATCTGAACATGAGGAAGAACTTCCTGACTGTGAGAGCCGTTCAGCAGTGGAACTCTCTGCCTCGGAGTGTGGTGGAGGCTCCTTCTTTGGAGGCTTTTGAACAGAGGCTGGATGGCCATCTCTTGGGGGTGCTTTGAATGCAATATTCCTGCTTCTTGGCAGAATGGGGTTGGACTGGATGGCCCATGAGGTCTCTTCCAACACTATGATTCTATGATGTGGGAATCCCAATAAATTGTCCCTTTGATATATGAACCAAGGTACAAGTGTCTACCTTCTGATACAATTTGCAATCAAATAATATGTGTGCTATATCCTCAATTTCATTTATTTATAGACCCCCCCCCTCTCTCCGTAAGGGGACTCGGGGCGGTTTACACACAAGAAAGGAAAACATTTGAATGCCCAACTCAAATACCAACATTTTAAAATAAAAGGTCAGGAAAGATCCACCATAATCAGAGTAAGCCTTTTTATTCTGAAAGCCCTCAAGAAAAGAGCACATTTCCTGGATGAAGAACCAGGAAAATAAGACTGACTGTGAATAGAGGGTCAGCTGCTGTCCTCACCTTTTTTTCCTTGTCTTTTGCTAATGTTGTATTTTGTACTTTGAAATGGTCATATGACTGATCAATTAAATAAATTATATTTTAAAATAAACAGAATAATACAAAATAATAACCATAAACTTGAGACAAAATTTATTTATTTATTTAGAAGTTTTATATATTGGTCTTCTCCACCTCCAGAGAGGGACTCAGGCCAGTTCACAACATATATTCAAACAACAGCAATACAAAAACAATACAATAGATCATCATTAAACATTAAAACCTAAAATACAATAAAAATACCTAATCACATTACACAAGCCAAGTCGTCAAATACAGTTACGATTCATCATCATTATTATTATTATTATTATTATTATTATTATATTATTATAACTTTATTTGTACCCCGCTAGCATCTCCCGAAGGACTCGATGCGGCTTACACAGGCCAAGGTCTCAAAACATAATACAACAGTACAATACCTAAAGCAAATTAAAAACAGTTAAGCAGAATAAACCACAAACAATCACCATCCTTCCGTGTGCACAGAGTTATTGACTCACTCGTCAAATGCCATATTCCAAAACCAGATTTTTAGTAGCTTTCTAAACGACAGGAGGGAAGGGGCAGATCTAATCTCTAGTGGAAGGGAGTTCCAGAGCCAGGGAGCCACCACCGAGAAGACCCTGTCCCTCGTCCCCACCAGACGAGACTGCAAAGATAGTGGGACCGAGAGCAGGGCCCCTCCTGAAGATCTTAATAACCTTGATGGTTCATAGGGGAGAATCCGTTCGGACAGGTAAATTGGGCCGGAGTCGTTTAGGGCTTTATAGGCCAAAACCAGCACTTTGAATTGTGCTTGGAAGCTAATGGGCAGCCAGTGGAGCTGGCGTAACAGAGGAGTCATATGGTCTCTGTACCCTGCTCCTGTTAGCAATCTGGCTGCCGCTCGTTGGACTAACTGAAGCTTCCGGGCAGTCTTCAGAGGCAATCCCACGTAGAGAGCGTTGCAGTAATCTAAACGGGATGTAACCAGAGTGTGGACCACCGTGGCCAAGTCAGACTTCCCAAGGAGAAATTAACACCAGAATGAGAACCAAATACGAATAATCGAATAAACCTAATTATACTAATAACATAAATTAACCATTTAGACATAAATCCTAGAAAAGGCAATTAAAATACACTAAAAGGCTATCAAGGTTGTTCTTTTCATGGACCATAGCAGCAATGGAATACAGATAGGTTAGCCAGCATTTTCATGGAACTGAAGTGTCCTAATCCTACTCTCCGTACACCAAAGTGCACAAGTCTGTTTTTTCAACAGTTTTCTAAAGGAGAGGAGGGTAGGTACCATTTTTATTTCTTTGGGGGTGGAGTTTCAGAGATGGGGAGCGATCACGGAGAGGCTCCCTCTCTCGTTCCCACCAACCTTATTGTGACAGGGGTGGGACCGAGAGGAGGGCCTCCTCTGCTGACTGCAGTGCACAGGATGGTCTGTATAAGATGATTCAATTGGCCAAATAATCCAAACCATTTAGGGTTCAGTAGGTAACCACCAGCACTTTGTGTTTGGCCTGGAAGTGGACCAGCAACCAGTGGACTTGCTGCAGGATGGGAGTCGTCCTCTCACAATGCAAAGCACCAGTTAGCAATCTGGCTGCCGATCTCTGCACCAATTGCAGCATCTGCGCTATCTTCAAGGGCAGCCCCGTGTAGAAAGCGTTGCAGTAGTCCAAAAGGGATGTGATAAATTGATTATCTTCCTGTCCTCATTTTTTTTTTTATTTCCAGCTTTCATAGAAATTAGAAACATTGTGACCTGGATAATAATAATAATAATAATAATAATAATAATAATCCTTTATTTATACCCTGCTACCATCTCCCGCAGGACTTGGTGCGGCTTACAAGAGACTGAGCCCAACATACATCAGAAACAAAAAAACACAACAACAACAATACAACAATAAATAACTCATAGCAGAGCAAAACAATAACAAAAATACCATGAGCATTCCTTAATGGCCCATCTTTCATCAGGCATTTATATATGTTTGTGCATATTCAAGCTCAGAATAGTGACTGGTGCAATCCCCAAGTTGCTGCTCTTGATGAGCTGAATTTTCAGCAAAGTGAAATGAGGTCTAATATGTTTATGATGTTTTTGATTGGGCCAGACAACAATAATACTTACTTCCTCGACTAAAGCCATAAGAGCAGACTCCACCAAACTGCTTATTGTGTATTGTTCCTGGTATTTATTGTGGGTTTTTTTTTTGTTCCAGAATTTCAGAAAAGGATAAACAGATAAGCCAAGCGGAGGAGGCATTAGGCAACGAACGCATCAAGCTGACAAGCAAAGAAGAAGATCTAATGGTACAGTAAAAGCTTCAGTATTGTCTGTGAAAAGATGTGGAGCTGATTAGATGAATTTCTATAAACCGTGGAGGTGGGGGGTATACCTAGTACATATATTTAATCCTGGTATTGGGGATTAAGAGAATGGATGTTTACATTTCTTTCTTTCATGACTATACCGTATGAATCAAATTCCATGTGAACTAGAGGTTCCTCCGTCAACACACTGATGCTCCTTGTCAAGGACCAACGATGGCGTAGCTTATTTGAGGAAGAATATTAACCTCCTTCCTTACCTTTGCATTATCAGTCTTGTAGACCTCAGCAGGGCAGCTATTTTTTTCCTCCTGCAAGTTTTGCTCCAGATTCTGGCCTCTGCTGTGCTTACATTTCTGGAAGCCCATAAACTACAATGGGGAAGTTGTAACCTTTCAGATGCTTCCATTGCTCTTGGAAGAATTACATTTATCCGCAGAACTAATAGAATCATAGAGTTGGAAGAGAAACCCAGAGTCATGTAGTCCAACCTCATTCTGCTATGCAAGAATAATATAATAACTTTATTCTTATATCCCGCCCCCAGGTTAAACCCTTGTGCTGGCAGGACTAAGACCAACAGGTCGCAGGTTCGAATCCGGGGAGAGCGCGGATGAGCTCCCTCTATCAGCTCCAGCTCCTCATGTGGGGATATGAGAGAAGTCTCCCACAAGGATGATAAAACATCAAAATATCTGGGCGTCCCCTGGGCAACGTCCTTGCAGATGGCCAATTATCTCACATCAGTAGCGACTTGCAGTTTCTCAAGTTGCTCCTGACATGACCAAAAAAGAAAAGAAAAATCTCGCCACCACCTCCCCGAAGGGACTCGGGGTGACTTACAGACGGCACAAAGTGCCCAAAAAAACCCCATAAAAATGAAGCACAATATAAAATACAATAAAATAAAACACATACACATATGAAAACATTAACTCAGACTCAATAGAACTGAAGTCATCAACCAGTGGTGTAAGCTGCTGTAAACATGGCCATGCTGTAAACAATAGGAATGGAATAAGTGCAAGCTGCAACAACGGAGAGAGGGCATAGGAAAGGGTTTCTCAATCTGAGGGTCGGGACCACTGGGGTGGGGGTGGGGTTGCAAGGAGGGTGTCAGAGGGGTCGCCAAAGACCAACAGAAAACACAGTATTTTCTGTTGGTCATGTGTGTTGTGTGTGGGAAGTCTGGCCCAATTCTATTGTTTGTGGGTCCAGAATGCTCTTTGATTGTAGGTGAACTATAAATCCCAGCAACTACAACTCCCAAATGACAAAAGCCGCCCCATAAATACACATACAGTATAAATACAGTATTTTATATTGGTCATGGGTGTTCTTTGATTGTAAGTGAACTATAAATCCCAGCAGCTACAACTCCCAGATTTCAAGATCTATTTTCCCAAAACTCCAGCAGTGTTCACATTTGGGCATATTGAGCATTCGTGCCAAGTTTGGTCCAGATCCATCATTGTTTGAGTCCACAGTGCTCTCTGGATGTAGGTGAACTATAACTCCAAAACTCAATGCCCACCAAAGCCTTCTAGTATTTTCTGTTGGTCATGAGAGTTCCGTGTGCCAAGTTTGGTTTGATTCCATCGTTGGTGGAGTTCAGAATGGTCTTGGATGGTAGGTCAAGTACCATCAGCAACTACAACTTCCAAATGACAAAATTAACCTCACCCCCCAACCCCACCAGTATTCAAATTTGAGTGTCTCGGATATTTGTGCTAAATGTGGTCCAGTGAATAAAAATACATCCTGCATATCTGATATTTACATTATGATTCATAACAGTAGCAAAATGACAGTTATGAAGTAGCAACGAAAATAATTTTATGGGTTGGGGGTCACCACAACATGAAGAACTGTATTAAGGGGTTGTGGCATTAGGGAGGTTGAGAACCACTGCTCTAGAATGAGTGTGGGTCTTTTAAAAAAAAGAGGATTCTGTATTTGGTTGAAAGCAATTGCATAGCTTCCCAAATCAGGAATCCTGAATTGGTCCGAAGCCAAATGTAGTTACAGAGCGCTCTCTTCTGGTTCTTTGCTCTCGCTGTGTGACATTCTAACTTTCCACTGGATATTAGCTAAAGCCCTAACTCTTAACAGGCATTTTCGTCTTCCTTCTCACATGATTCCAATAACACCTCCCACTTGTACTCTTGCAGCCATTCCCTGTGCAAATTCATTTTCTACACACATGACTCAGTAGATCTAGGGAAATAATACTACCCCTCTATTCTGCTTTGGTTAGACCACACGTGGAATATTGTGTCCAATTCTGGGCACCACAATTCAAGAGAGATATTGACAAGCTGGAATGTATCCAGAGGAGGACGACTAAAATGATCAAGGGTCTGGAGAACAAGCCCTATGAGGAGCGGCTTAAGGAGCTGGGCATGTTTAGCCTGAAGAAGAGAAGGCTGAGAGGAGATATGATAGCCATGTATAAATATGTGAGAGGAAGCCACGGGGAGGAGGGAGCAAGCTTGTTTTTTGCTTCCCTGGAGATTAGGACAAGGAACAATGGCTTCAAACTACAAGAGAGGAGATTCCATCTGAACATTAGGAAGAACTTCCTGACTGTGAGAGCTGTTCAGCAGTGGAACTCTCTGCCCCGGAGTGTGGTGGAGGCTCCTTCTTTGGAGCCTCCACCTTTTAAACAGAGGCTGGATGGCCATCTGTCAGGGGTGCTTTGAATGCAATATTCCTGCTTCTTGGCAGAATGGGGTTGGACTGGATGGCCCACAAGGTCTCTTCCAACTCTTTGATTCTATGATTCTGTGAGTATTCATAGTCACACCTACACTTACAATCTAATATTATAATACAGAGACACTGACTTTAATACAACTAACCTGCCATCATACTTGTGCCTCTTTTTCTAGGTTGTGCAGAACATTAATATGTCCCTGAAAGCAGAAGTGCAAAAGTTGCAGGCACTTATAAATGAGCAGGTAAACATTAACTTTTTTTTACCTTGGCAAGTAATGCACCCTACTGGGTTCTTGTAGGTTTTTCGGGCTATATGGCCATGTTCTAGAAGAGTTCTCTCCTGACGTTTTGCCTACATCTATGGCAGACCGTGTACCATGCAGCTGTGGACAAGGCTACAGAGGGACCACCAAATGTAGCAGCATTGCCCAAACACGAATCAAAGAACATGAAAGGCACTGCAGACTACTTCAACCAGAGAAACCAGCCATAGCAGAGCACCTGATGAACCAACCTGGACACAGCATTTTAGAAATGCTGGACCACTCTCACAACCACCATGTCAGGCTACACAGAGAAGCCATTGAAATCCACAAGCATGTGGACAATTTCAACAGAAAGGAGGAAACCATGAAAATGAACAAAATCTGGCTACCAGTATTAAAAAAAACCTCTAAAATTAGAACAGGACAACAACAGAGAGGAAACAAACAAGGACATCTAATCACCTCTCAACAAAAGTCTGCCCCAGGCACTGTCAGACCATTATATGCTAATCAAGGGGGTCAGTTGAAACATTCACACCTAGCTCCAGCAGACAAGAGTCCTTTGTCCCACCCTGGTCATTCCACAGATATATAAACCCCTTTTCCTAGTTCCAACAGACCTCACTACCTCTGAGGATGCTTGCCATAGATGCAGGCGAAACGTCAGGAGAGAATGCCTCTAGAACATGGCCATATAGCCTGAAAAAACCTACAACAACCCAGTGATTCCGGCCATGAAAGCCTTCAACAATAGTTTTTATACTAATTTATGCAATGCTTTTGATATCCTCTGTCTATCTATCTATCTATCTATCTAGGTTCGTCAAACAACTCATGAGCTAACCTTGTTTTAAAATGAAATCAGGGAGAGGGTATGTTGAGACAGGTGACAACTGACAGTGCTCTGGTGAACTAGGAGACACGGCAGTGTGGTCCAGTCCGTGGTGAATTAAAAGGAGGCAAGCACAGCCCTCCTCAGTGACCCAAACTATCAACCCTTGTTCTAGCTTGAATGGAAAAGCCTCAACTTCCAAAATTGCAGCTTGAAGTCATTTTCATGACATGAGTGCAATGGAATTGTTTCTCCCAACCCGAGATAACCTTTCAGCACGCTCATACACAGAGCTTTCTCTCTGCTTCTCAATCTCTCTTTTGCAGCTGGATGCGGTTCCCTTGTGTTTGCATTCAGGACCTTCACAAAAGTCGCATGCATCATTATCCCAGCGGACTAACACGTTGCCTTGAGCATTTCCAATTCTAACTCAGCACCTAAAATAAAGTGCTTTCCTTCCAAGATCTGAATGCTTTGAAAGCACAGTTTTTTAAAAAACAATACAGCAAACATGTGCCGGTTTCTGTATTTTCTCTTTTACTTAGAAATTGAGAGATAGGAAGAGGATAAGATGTGTAGCGTAGGCTCAGCTTCTGTCTTTTATTGTTGGACGTTGGCTCCAGCGTGATGTGCTACTAAACAGTGCTAATCCTCTTTATGTCTAGGCGGCGACGGCACATGAGTTCGAAAGGATGCAAAAGAGGTAAATAAAAGGAGTCACGTTTGGGAAAGGGAGGTTCCTTGAGCTTTCTATCCTGTTGGGATAATGGACAGGTATGGTTGAAGACTTTGGGTGCACGAGGCAGAGCCTTTTTGACCTTTTCCTTTTACCCTGTACTTCAGTACTCAGGTCAGAGACGAAAAACTCAGAGCCTTGGAGGAGCAGCTGCAGGAACAGCATGCCAAAGCTTCAAATGCAGAGGAGGAAGCTCAGGTATTGTGAGACAAAGCATAGGTTTGCTCACCTGTCCCCTTTGGCGTGAGAACCCGGAACAGGTACAATCTCCTGTAGAAACCTCCTGTCTCTATTTCTACAGGTACAACCTCCTGTAGAAATAGAGACATGAGTTCTCTTTCAGTAACTTGTGTTTCAGTAACTTGTGTTAGTATTTCCATAAGGAAATACTCTCAGCAATAGGTCCTCTAAATGCACTTTATCATTGATTTAGGATTGTTTGCTCTCCCCATCTCTCGCCGAATTTTCTATCCCAGTATATTACCTTGTTCATGCCCAGCATTATTTTTTAATTTTTAATTATCAAATTTGACCCAGCCATAGGTTTGTAAATGCTTGTTGTTACTGTTACTGTTTATAGTTTATTTTATTTTGTTTGTTTATGAGATTTATTTTGATTGTTTTGTATTGATGTTTTGTTACTGCTTTTATTATTGTTGTTCTATGGGCTCGGCCTCATGTAAGTCCCTTGGGGAGATGGTAGGTAAAGGTAAAGGTAGTCCCCTGACATTAAGTCCAGTCATGTCTGACTCTGGGGTGTGGTGCTCATCTCCATTTCTAAGCCGAAGAGCCAGCGTTGTCCGTAGACACCTCCAAGGTCATGTGGCCGGCATGACTGCATGGAGCGCCGTTACCTTCCCGCCGGAGCGGTACCTATTGATCTACTCACATTTGCATGTTTTCGAACTGCTAGGTTGGCAGAAGCTAGGGCTGACAGCGGAAAGGGAGATGGTATCGGGGTATAAATAAAATTATTATTATTATTATTATTATTATTATTATTATTATTATTGCCCTTTCTAAATGCTTACGGGAGCTCTCCATGTTTTAAGTTGTGAGGCGAGGGTGGGTAATAAAGAAAAATATATTATTATTATTATTATTTGTTAAATGTTTTTATTTAAAGTATATAATAACATGAAAAGTGGGGGAATATTTCTAAAGAGATAGTAAAGTAGGAAATAGAAAAATATAAAAAAAGAAAAGAGAGAAGAGAAAAAAATTATTTATTTTATTTACAGTATTTATATTGCGCCCTTCTCACCCCACAGGGGACTCAGGGCGGATTACACATATATGGCAAACATTCAATGCCAATTTTTGACATACAAACATATACAGACATATACAGAGGCTATTTAACGTTTTTCTGGCCGCCAGGGGAGCTTTCATCATCCATCTGCGACACTGATGAAGCACTTCCGCATTCCCCACATGCTTCCCCGCTGGAATGCTTTGCTGGAGTCTTCTTTAGGGCCTCATAAATCAGTTAATTTAGCCTCCCCACACTTTAAGGTGGTACCTAATTTTCCTACTTGACAGATGCAACTGTCTTTCGGGTTGCAAAACAGGCTACACACAATTGGTTGGAAACCCACTCCAACCCAGGCTGGCTTCGAACTCATGACCTTTTGGTCAGAGTGATCTTAATGCAGCTGACACTCAGCCAGTTGTGCAACAATCCCGGAGTGGGTAATAAAGAAAAATATATTATTGTTTTTTTTGTTACATGTTTTTATTTAAAGTCTATAATAACATAATAACATGGAAAGTGAGGGAATATTTCTAAGGAGACAGTAAAGCAGGAAATACAAAAATATATAAAAAAAAGAAAAGAGAAAAGAGGAAAAAGAAAAGAAAAGAAAAAAAAACCCAAAAATTGACTTCCATTCCATCTTCTTGATTTCTTCATTTCTTTATGTTATAATTCTTATCTAAATTTGTTTGTAGAGTTATTTCTTATTTTTACTGTTATTATAGTCATTGGTTCTTTTTATTACATTTCTTTAAAAAAAGAAGTCAGTTCGTCCCTATCTTTTATCTCTTTCAACTTATCCAACCAGTCTTCTTGAGCTGGGATTTGCTCCTGTTTTCACAATTTCGCAAAGCTGATTCTTGCAGCTGTTGTTATAAATGTCAAAAGCTGGTCTTCATTTTCAGTAAGTTGTATATCTGAGTCCGTAAAGCCTAAGAGATATTCAGGTTTCATTGGGAAGAACTTCTTTAAAAAAATTTGTGTTGCTTCGTGAATTCGTGACATGTACTTTATAGTTACCTTACATGTCCACCACATGTGAAAAAAAGTGCCCACCTGGTCTCCACACTTCCAACATTTATTCTGAGTATTTTTATATTATTCTTATTGATGTATTGTCTAAGGCTTTCATGGCCGGAATCATTGGGTTGTTGTAGGTTTTTTCGGGCTATATGACCATGTTCTAGAGGCATTCTCTCCTGACGTTTGCCTGCATCTATGGCAAGCATCCTCAGAGGTAGTGAGGTCTGTTGGAACTAGGAAAATTGGGTTTATATATCTGTGGAATGACTGGGGTGGGACAAATGACTCTTGTCTGCTGGAGCTAGGTGTGAATGTTTCAACTGACCACCTTGATTAGCATTTGATTGCCTGGAAGTGCCTGGAGCAATCTTTTGTGGAGAGGTGATTAGATGTCCTTGTTTGTTTCCTCTCTGTTGTTGTGCTGTTATCACTCCAACAACCACCATGTCAGACTACATAGAGAAGCCATTGAAATCCACAAGCATGTGGACAATTTCAACAGAAAGGAGGAAACCATGAAAATGAACAAAAAATCTGGCTACCAGTATTTAAAAAACTCTAAAATTAGAACAGCACAACAACAGAGAGGAAACAAACAAGGACATCTAATCACCTCTCAATAAAAGATTGCTCCAGGCACTTCCAGGCAATCAAATACTAATCAAGGTGGTCAGTTGAAACATTCGCACTTAGCTCCAGCAGACAAGAGTCCTTTGCCCCACCCTGGTCATTCCACAGATATATAAACCCTTTTTCCTAGTTCCAACAGACCTCACTACCTCTGAGGATGCTTGCCATAGAGGCAGGCAAAATGTCAGGAGATAATGCCTCTAGAACATGGCCATACAGCCCGAAAAAACCTATAACAACCCATTCTTATTGATGTTTGACAGTAAAATACATTGCCTTGGAATCTCATCCTTTGGAGGTTTTTGAACAGAGACTGGATGACCATCTGTCAGGAGAACTGTAATTGTGTTTTCCTACCTGGCAGAATGTGTAATGGATGGCCCTTGCGGTCTCTTCCAAGGGCTGAAACTAGGGCACATGAAAGTATATAGGAGAGCAGAGACACTTGATGCCCACTTCCCTCTTAGATGGCTTATACTGCATGACCAGTGTCTTGATTTTTGGAATTACAAATTGATACGGAGGTCTGGGAATCTCATTCCAGGTGCTGAGGGATCAAAACAAAGTTTTGCATTTGGAATTGCAGAAGCTCCAAGCTGTCCTCTCCGATCAGGTAAGACAGATCATACCTCCCTGTTCAGAGATCTTTGTTCAAGTTTGAGAATGTAGAAGAAAACGCCAGGAGTGAATTTTGAAAACACAGCCATCCTATTACTTCTAGTTGCTGCAAAAGGTGCATTAATAGTTTTTCTGTTACATCCCTGCACTGTGGATTTTTTTTTTACCTAAGACTCAGCACTAGTAGATCTTGCATGCTTTTACTGCTGCAAAATGACTTATACACCAAGGTTCAAGAAATAAAACATTCACCAGCTGTTCTGTGCTCCCAGACTATCTTACTGGTTTATAGCTATGCATGTGTGTATGTTTTAGAGACATAAATTCGGAGAAAATGAATTTTGGAAATATAGTCAACATATAATTGTAATGTACCATATATACTCGAGTATAAGCTGACACGAATGTAAGTCGAAGCACCTAATTTTACCACAAAAACCTAGGGAAATGAATTAGTTCTAGTATAAGCTGAGGGTGGAAAATGAGGCAGCTACTCTTAAATTTAAAAATAAAAATAAATACCGAGTGGAGTCATCGAGTCATCAGCAACCAGTCAATTATATTACATTTCTAACAGAACAAAGCAAACAGACAAAATACAAAAATACAAAATACAGAATACAAAATCTGTGAATTTGGTAGTTGATTAAATGTCCTTTGACCAGTATCTGGCCACTTGGAGTGCTTCTGGTGTTGCTCCTTTGTGCATATAGCAGGGCTCAGGGTGCATTGCAGCAGGTGGTCAGTGGTTTGCTCTTCTCCACACTTGCATGTGGTGGATTCCACTTTGTGGCCCCATTTCTTGAGGTTGGCTCTGCATCTCATGGTGCCAGAGCGCAGTTTGTTCAGCACCTTCCAAATTACCCAGTCCTCTGTGTGCCCAGGGGGGAGTCTCTCATTTGGTATCAAGCAATGATTGAGGTTCTGGGTTTGAGCCTGCCACATTTGGACTCTCGCTTGCTGAGGTGTTCCAGCGAGTGTCTCTGTAGATCTTAGAAAACTATTTCTTTATTTAAGTTGTTGGCGTGCTGGCTGATACCCAAACGGGATGAGCTGGAGATGTCTCTGCCTTGGTCCTTTCACTATTGGCTGCTACTTCCCGGCAGATGTCAGGTGGTTTAATGCCGGCTAGACAGTGTAATTTCTCCAGTGGTGTGGGGCGCAGGCAACCCGTGATGATGCGGCATGTCTCATTAAGAGCCACATCCAATGTTTTACCGCTTTGAGTCGCCTAAGGGCTGAGAAAAGCAGTATAGAAATAAAGTACGTAAATAAATAAATAAATAATGTTTTAGCGTGGTGCGATGTGTTCCACACTGGGCATGCATACTCAGCAGCAGAGTAGCATAGCGCAAGGGCAGATTCTTCACTGTACCTGGTTGTGATCCCCAGTTTGTGCCAGTCAACTTTTGTATGATATTATTTCTGGGCGCTAGAAATAATAATATAAAATAATGTAAATGGAATAATAATAGAGTAAAATAAAAAATGTAACAACAACAACAACAACAACAACAGAGTAAATAATAATAATAATAATAATAATAATAATAATAGAGTAAAATAATAAATAATGGGTCTTTTTAAAGAAAGAGGCAATTGGTACAGTACATATTTTGTATATAGAAGGATGCAGGTTGAATCCCTGGTGTGTCTAAGTGATGTAGGAAAACCCTGAAATCCTTTTGTGTTTACAATAGTGTTGTGCTTAACAGGGTTTACAACATTCGAATGAATTGCTGTTGAATCTCAAAACATTCATCATTTATAAGTGTGGAGCCCATGGATATGGATAGAAAGCATGCAACAAAATCCATTATTTGGATCTTACTTTTAATATATCTGAAGGATTGAAAAGCAACCAAATGAAAGTTCCTATTTATTCCTGTTTCCTTTCCTTGGGCAATATTTCTGCCCAAGGAAAGAAATTCCTTAGTCACCACATCATTGTGTTTGAAACCTGCAAAAAAGCCTAGTTTGAGAATATAGGGAAGCAGGGCATCCAGGCTAGCCTATTTTCGTAAGCCTTTCCTTCGTCCCAGATGTTCGTAGAGCTGTTGGTGACTCCTTTGCACATTTGACAGCTTGAGGGGCAGATGGGGCGCATGGTAGCATTGAAAGTACAGTATTCCTGTCGGTGAACAATATTGGGAGCAGTTTCTTTGGCACGGAAATAAGAAATAGGTGTTTCTCTGAATTGTTAAATCCTGCTGAAGAGGTTTGGGACGTCTGCTAGTTCCATGCAGGAGGTAAGCCCTTTTTCTCTCTTCCTCTTAGCTCCTGAAAGAGAAAGGGTTCCATTGATTTTTGACTCCAAAGAGCTCAGACTGGAGGTTGGCCAGTCTAAGGTTGCAATATTCCTGGGTGCTCCAGATGGCAGGGTTTTAAATCTCATGCACTCTGACCTAGAAATGGTTGTTTTGCAAACAAGCCCCAGAAATACAGCCACTCTCTGTTTTGAAGGGAAACTGGTGAGGGAACAGTTGTTGCTTTTGGCTTTTCTAACTTTCCCTTGTGCCACTTAAGGTAGCAGCTTGCTTGATTCTATGCTCATTCTATCCGGTACCTATGGAAACTTATGGTATAATTAACTTAGTTTTTAAGAATACACAAATATCGTAGTGGTTTGCTCTTAGACTAAGAAGGTTACTCTTGTAGAACTTGCACCTACGAAGTTACACAACATTTGTGGTTGTGGAGAATATAGTTATAATTCTGTAAAAGTATAGTGTTCCTTCTAGCCCAGGTATGGGCAAACCCAGGCCCAGGGGCCAGATGTGGGCCCTTGGGCTCTTTTCTCTGGCCCTCCTCTCTCTCACCATCCTATCCTTCCATCCTTCTCTCTTTCCTTCCTTCCTTCTTCCCTCACTTCGTTCCATCCTTTTTTCCTTCCTCCTTCCCTTCTTTCCTTACCTCCTTCTTCCTCCCTCCCTCCTTCCCTTCTACCCTCCCTCCCTCTCTCCCACTTTCACCTTCCTTACTTCCCTTTTATTTTTCTTTCCTTTTCTCTTTCCTCCCTCCTTCCTTCCCCCCTCCTTCCCCCCCCGTCACCTTTCATTTCCCCTTCCACCCTTTTGTCCTTTCTTGCTCTGTTTCCTTCCTCCCTTCCCTTCCCTTCCCTTCCCTTCCCTTCCCTTCCCTTCCCTTCCCTTCCCTTCCCTTCCCTTCCCTTCCCTTCCCTTCCCTTCCCTTCCCTTCCCTTCCCTTCCCTTCCCTTCCCTTCCCTTCCCTTCCCTTCCCTTCCCTTCCCTTCCCTTCCCTTCCTTTCCACCCTTTTGTCCTTCCCTCCCTTTTGTCTTTCCTTCTCTTTCCTTCCTTCTTCCCTTATTTATTTATTTATTTATTTATTTATTTATTTGGGGTTCTTTTACCCCACCCTTCTCACCCCGAAGGGGACCCAGGGCGGCTTACAACAGCAAAGGCACGATTAGATGCCTGCATCACAAAACAATCATCACAAAACTACAACAAATTCACAATTACCAACAATTCATGCATTATCCCAATAAAACCAATACAAACCCAATTCCTCCTCCTACATTGTCAGAGTTCACTATCTCATAGATCTGTTTTTTAATTCCACTTCATCAATCCAGCTGGTCTTACTCGTCTGATTGTCTTATTTAATTGCCTGGTTGCCCAAAGGCCTGGTCCCATAACCATGTCTTCACCCTCCTCCTGAAGGAGAGGAATCATAGAATCATAGAATCATAGAATCAAAGAATTGGAAGAGACCTCATGGGCCATCCAGTCCAACCCCCTGCCAAGAAGCAGGAATATTGCATTCAAATCACCCCTGACAGATGGCCATCCAGCCTCTGCTTAAAAGCTTCCAAAGAAGGAGCCTCCACCACACTCCGGGGCAGAGAGTTCCACTGCTGAACGGCTCTCACAGTCAGGAAGTTCTTCCTCATGTTCAGATGGAATCTCCTCTCTTGTAGTTTGAAGGATGATGATGCTCTGATTTCCCTTCCTCTTTCTCTTTCCATCCTTCCCTTACACCCTTTCATCCTTCTTTCCCTCTTTTCTCCCTCTCTCCCTCGTTTTCCTTTCTTCCTTCCCTTTTATCCCTCCTTCCTTCTCTCTTTCCTTTATCCTTCCCTCCCTCCCTCCCTCCCTCCCTCCCTTCCTTCTCATTTACCTTCCTCCTTCCCTCACTTACTTCCACCCTTTCCTTCCACCCTTTCCTGCGGCATCACCAGAGGCACTCCAAGTGGCCAGCTACTGGTCAAAGGACTTTTAATCAACTACCAAGCTTGCAAACTTTGTGTTTTGTTTGTCTATCTGTTTGTTTGGTTAAAAATGTAATACAACTGTCTGGTTACTCCTGACACGATTAATAAATAAGGAAAATTTGTAATATCTGGCCTTGTATGCAAAGTTCATTGCCTGTCTTTGGTCTCGTTTTTCCTTACATATCACTTACAGTTATAGGCATGTTCCCCTTATATGACTAGATTTCAGCACTGTTAATGAACAGAAATTGTTGAAAAGTGGAACCCAATATATAAGCATGAATAACGCTAATGCGTTACTATATAATCACATAGTGACACCACTTCTATACTGTGCAGTATGTAGACTAATAAAAATATGGCACCAAGTCAATTGGGAGGAAAATGCAGCGTGCAAGAGCATCTTTTTGTTTAGTCTGTGTACTACATGCAGTACTTACAGTAGGCTGTATTGTATACAGTCCTGCATACAGTATATATAGGAAGACAGGTTGTTAGATAGCTGCTTGAGTGGGGAGTGAGAACAAGGAGTTGGAAAAGCGTAGCATGGATAAGTATAGGTTGCTGGATGCAAAAGAAAACAGTGCTCTTTCTTGAATTCTGGATTTCTGTTTATCCAAGGCTGGCGCTAAAACTGTGTACACTGAACCACCACAAAGCAAATGGGTGACTATCTCAGCAACCCACAATTTTGAATTTCAGAGTAAGGGATGATCAAGCTGTAGTAGAGTCCTGCTCAATTAGCAGGATCTTATTTGGATAGGGTTTGGAAAACTGGATCTTTCTAAAACAAGGTGGCACCACTGTTTTAATTGTATTGTTTTTAAACACTATATATGATTGTAATGGTAAATTTTAAATTGTTTGTCATGTTATCAACACACATACATTTTTGAACCTTCGTTGGCTTTTGTCTTATGTTCTTATGTTCACTTTTTATGTTAATTATAATTTCCAATAGATTATGTTTTTATCTAAGTTACAGATGTCTGGGTTATTACACTTGTACTTATTGTTATTGAGGCATTGAATGTTTGCTTTTTTGTTTGTTCGAATCTTCCCTGAGTCCCCTTGGGGAGATAGGGCGGAATATAAATATTTTTATATTATATTATATATTATCAATAGTTTCATTCCTTTTTAAATGTAGGCCTTCTGTGTGCTTTAACCAGGTCTGTAGCCCGGGGGGGGGGGGGGGGGGGTAGGGGTTCAAAACCCATCCCCAAATTTTTCAAATTAAAAAAAATATTTTTTGGCTATTTTTGGTCTTACTAACCTTGCATACCTTGTGTCTTATACCTTTTATGGAGCAATAAGGGTCTTTGGACTGTATTAAAAATGTTGTTGTGATATTGAACTACTCTACATGATTTGCTAAAAAAAGTCCCGTCCGTCCCCCCGTCCCCCCGTTTTTTTTCTGGCTTTAACTATATTGCATTTGCTTTAATTTTTTTCTCAATTTTAGAGAAAACACTATCATGAGAATTTCAGGGTATTGGGCATATTCTCTCTTTGGGAGAGTGAGTTGGCTGATGTTTGACACAGGTGCAAGCAATTAGAACCCCTACCACCCTACCTGCGTGACCGCATCACCGTCTACGAACCCACACGCTCACTCCGGTCATCAGGAGAGGCCCTGCTCGTGATCCCGCCCGCGTCGCAGGCGCGTTTGGTGGGGACGCGGGACAGGGCCTTCTCTATGGTGGCCCCCCGCCTCTGGAATGCCCTCCCGAAAGATCTCAGACAGGCCCCTACTTTGGCGATTTTCAGAAAGAACCTGAAAACCTGGCTGTTCCAACGTGCCTTCTCAGATTAGGAACCCCACTACCAAAGCCCAGAAGCACTTTAGTAGAGTCAAGATCACCCTCACCACACACTGCACTTATATTTTAATCCCATATCCCTCTGACATTTCAGCACTTTTTAATCCTGTACCCTACTCCAGCCGGCTCAGTTTTTTAAAATGTCCTGTTGTACTGCTATTGTTATTGTTTTCTGCTTTAACTGTTTTATTTGCTATGTATTGTATTGTTGTATTGTGTTGGGCTCCGGCCTGTTGTAAGCCGCATCGAATCCCTTGGGAGATGCTAGCGGGGTACAAATAAAAATAATAATAATAATAATAATAATAATAATAATAATAATAATAGATCCAATGGTGTTAATCGTATTTACTAAAGCGCAAGCTAACAATTGTTCTCTCTCTCTCCTGCTCTGTAGGCTGACAAGGATTTATTGGAGCAAATGGAACAAAGGTAAGAGATGAGCAAACTGAGGACTATATTTTACATTGCTGTCTGAATAGAAACCTAGTCTTGAAAGAAATCCCAAGGGTCATCCAGTCTAACCCCATTCTGCCATGCAGAAATCACCAGGGCAAATCACACACACATTTGGCATGGGGGTGCGGTGGTGGTATTGTGGTTTTCATTTCTGGCCGCTCATGTTATAAAGATTTCATCCAAGAGATCTTTGCTTGCTTGGTTCAAGGCATTACCTTTTAACAAGCATCCGCAATTTCTACAGGATATACTTGTTGCTAGAGTAGTGTGCTTTGGGTTGTAACAGCTGGTTTAGAGATTTTTGTGTGTGTGTGTGTCAGGAGCGACTTGAGAAACTTCAAGTTGTTTCTGGTGCGAGAGAGTTAGCCGTCTGCAAGGACGTTGCCTACGGGACTGCGCCGGGACTGTGGCGCAGCTGGCTGGGAGTCAGCTGCATTAAGATCACTACTAACCGAAAGGTCATGAGTTCGAAGCCAGCCCGGGTTGGAGTGAGCTCCCGACCAAAATTGTGTAGCTTGTTGTCGACCTTTGCAACCCAAAAGACACTTGCATCTGTCAAGTAGGAAATTTAGGTACCACTTATGTGGGGAAACTAATTTAACTGATTTACAAGGCCATGAAAAATCTCCAGGAAGTATGCAAAGAATGAGGAAGCGACAGCTCCCCTGATGGCCAGAAGCTGGAATGTTAAATAGCCTCTGAGTGTCTGTCTATATATGTTGTGTGTCTATGGCATCGAATGTTTGCCATGTATATGTACATTGTAATCCGCCCTGAGTCCCCTGCAGGGTGAGAATAAATAAATAAATAAATAAATAAATAAATAAATACGGGATGCCCGTATTTTTACCATCCTGTGGGAGGCTTCCCTCATGTCCCCGCATGAGAAGCTTGAGCTGACAGACGGGAGCTCACCCTGCTCCCCAGATTCGAACCTCCTATCTTTCGGTCGGCAGTCCTGCCAGCACAAGGATTTAACCCATTGTGCCACCGGATGAAGATTTAGAGATGAAGTTCTTGATATATATATATATTTTCCTTTCCTAGCATCACAGAAAAAAATGACAAAATAAAGACAGTTGAAGAACTCCTTGAAACTGGGCTCATAGAAATGGCAAATAAGGAAGATGAGCTTAAGGTAAATTTCTATCAAAGTCGCACATGTCTCATCCATGAAAATATTATAATCCTTGTATTGTTGAAGGTTTTCATGGCTGGAATCACTGGGTTGTTGAAGATTTTTTGGGCTATATGGCCATGTTCTAGAAGCATTTGTACTTGGCTGGGAGACCACCATTGAATACCGGGTGCTGTAGGCTGTATTTCAGGGGAGGAAACTGAGGGGCAAAACGTCTCTGAAGATACCCTAAGAAAACCCTATGAAATCCATAGTATTCCCATAAGACGATGCATGTATACGCACTCATGAGCACTACTTACGTGAAGTTTAAAAGGGAAAGACACTTTTGGGGCTTCATGCACACAGTAGCGCTTCCTAATTCAGTAGCATATACCTGTGCTTAATATGTGCGTTTCCATACCAGGTAGCTCTATTTAGAGTAGACCTAATGAAATAAGTGTACCTTAAGTTAGTAATGATGAACCCCATCCTTTTTAGTGAGTCTGTTCTGAATCAGACTAGTGTTGGCTTTAACTCAGTGAGTAATATATACAACCCAAATAAGAATGCTGTCTGAAGCAGGCATGTAGCGGGGGGGGGGGGGGGGGGGCTTGAGGGGCTTCACCCCCCCCCCCTGAAATTCTCATGGTGGTTCGCGAAAAGGCCTTATTGGTGCATTATTTAAACTGTTATGTTTATTCATATCATGATCTGATCACCATACTCAATATATCCCATATGCATGGGGGTATTGGGGTAATGATACAAAAGGTTTGCTAGGGTAGACCCTCTTTCACTCAGACGCAGCCCCCCCCCCCCCCGAAACTCAGCCCCCCCAAAACCCCACCTGATAAAAACCTCAGCCCCCCCTCCCCCCCCCCCCCCCCCCCGAATCAAAATCCTGGCTACAGGCCTGGTCTGAAGCATGTTTATCAGGAGCACCATTTTTGACAGCGTTGTTCAAAGTGTTCAAAGACTATTTTCCCTTCTGTGAGAACTAATGTAATTCTAAACACATTTATGTTTTTTGAAGGTACTGAGAACAGAGAACACATCCTTGAAAAATGAACTTGAAGGCCTGCGGAGGGTGCAGACAGAACAGGTATGTTGGTCATTATAATTATGCCAGATTGGTCATTATAATTATGCCAGATTGGTCATTATAATTAGACCAGTTGGAGGATTTGAAAGGAAAAGACTCAATTCCTACATTATCAAGTTACTGCTATATTTGATACTTCTCAGCTCTACAGGCACATACCACTTTGAACCAATCGTCTGATGATTATTTTTCTCCCCGATTGGTCTAATCCTCTTTTCCTTCTTTGTTCTCTGTCCAGATGTATGTGTTTTTTTGTAACTTTTATTGACGTTGGGAGAGTGGTAAAGGAGTGCTGGAAAAACACTGACTTTCAGTATGAGGTAGCAATAAGATATTTAGGGTAAATAATACAAGTAGTAATATATTTGGAGTTAACAACACAAATGGTCTTGAGCCAAGGAAAAAAAAAATGAGATCCTGGCCCTCAAAATAAAGAATATAGAGTCTGGTGAAGGATAAGCAATAATCCCTGGATGCATTTGAAGGAGTGTTTTTGTCTCTGTGTGCAAGACTAAGCTAATTGTGTCATTTCACATATGCACATTGTTGGTTTGGAATAAAGCTTTGATAATATTAGAATCATAGACTCCTAGACTCCTAGAGTTGGAAGAGACCTCGTGGGCCATCCAGTCCAACCCCATTCTGCCAAGAAGCAGGTAAATCGCATTCAAAGCACTCCCAACAGATGGCCATCCAGCCTCTATTTAAAAGCCTCCAAAGAAGGAAGGAGCCCCCATCACACTCCGGGGCTGAGAGTTCCACTGCTAAACAGTTCTGACAGTCAGGGTAGCACAGCGCAAGGGCAGATGTCTTCACTGTGTCTGGTTGTGATCCCCAGGTTGTGCCAGTCAGCTTTCGTATGATATTGTTTCTAGCGCCCACTTTTTGCTTGATGTTCAGGCAATGCTTCTTGTAGGTAAGAGCACAGTCCAGAGTGACTCCCAGGTATTTGGGTGCGCTGCAATGCTCCAGTGGGATTCCTTCCCAGGTAATCCTCAGAGCTCGGGATGCTTGTCTGTTCTTAAGGTGAAAGGCACATGTCTGTGTTTTAGATGGATTAGGGATCAGTTGGTTTTCCCTGTAATAGGCAGTAAGAGCACCTAGAGCTTTGGAGAGCTTCTGTTCAACCATCTCAAAGCTCCCTGCTTGAGCGGTAATGGCACGATCATCAGCATAGATGAAACTCTCCAGTTAGAAAGATGGCCTACAGCCGTTCCATCATCTTCAAATGCATTTGACTTGAAAAGGAATGGCAAGCAGAAATATAGGTTGACCTGGTGTTCTCTTTCTTTTGTGTCTCCCCAAGATTTCCTTTGCATCTTTGGTTGAAGAGTTGCAAAAAGTGTAAGTAGCAGCTACAGTTTTCTTCTTCTTCAATTCTAATGCACTCTAATATATACATGGTAATTCTTTTCTAAGGTCTATGTGACCCACTTAGAACTTAGACTGAGATTGCGGTTTATGAAGATGTTCACAGAGTCCAGCATCATACCCACAACATTACGCGGGGTAGCCCTAGGCACATAGTATTGCAGTTGCAGCATTTCTAGCATAGCAGAAATGGCAGTGCTTAGCAAAACAATATAAGCCATGGGTGAGATTCCAGCTATTGTCAAAATAGTGTTCATCAGGCTAATTACAACAGAGTAACTTAATTTGTTACAGGCCAGCAGAGGAATTTACCTTTTTCTTCCTCCTCCCGTCATTCTGATGGAGAGGAGAGCAGGAGCATCCCCTTCCCCTTTAAAACACTTGCACTTTAGTCTGTCATCTGAACGATGCTTAATCATAATTATAGTTCTGAAATTTAGTCAGCTAAATCAACTGTGGAAGCTTGTTGATAATTAATTCTAATATAATAATAATAGTAATAATATTACTATTAATAATAACAACAACAACACTTGATTTATATTCCGCTCTATCTGCCTGAGGGAAGTCAGAGCGGATTACAATAAACGCCAATAAG
The DNA here is from genome assembly GCF_037176765.1 of Anolis sagrei. Classification (NCBI taxonomy): domain Eukaryota; kingdom Metazoa; phylum Chordata; class Lepidosauria; order Squamata; family Anolidae; genus Anolis; species Anolis sagrei. The sequence goes on from NC_090021.1 coordinate 334,862,936, forward strand.
CAAACATTCAATGCCTTTAATACAATGGAATAGCAATGACATACAAATACACAGAAGAAAGATAAAGGCTTCCTCTTTCATCTCCGGATTTCTGGAGGCGGTCCTGGCCATGAGGAGGTGCTCTTGTTCCATTTCCAAGCCATGGAGCCTGTTGTCCTTAGACACCTCCTGGTCGTGTTTTCTGGCATGGCTGTATGGGCACCTTTATTACTTACTTACTTACTTACTGTATTTGTATGCCACCTTTCTCAGCCTTCCGGCGACTCAAGGCGGTTTACAGGCAAAAATACATAACATCACAATGCACATAAAAACATTAAATACAATATAAATCCACAACAGAAATAATAAGCAACAGCCAGGAGACATGTGTTTTTAAAGTCTCTTCCTCAGTCCCCTTCCTCCTCTTAGCTGGCTTGGGAGAGGGAGAGTAGCAGCAGGATTTCCTCCTTCTCCTTCTGAGGTGGCAGGCAGATGTAGTAAGCAACAATTAGGAGGCAGGTGTTTTTAAAGTCTCTTCCTCAGTCCCCTTCCTCCTCTTAGCTGGCTTGGGAGGGGGAGAGTAACAGCAGGATTTCTTCCTTCTCCTCCTGAGGTGGCAGGCAGATGTAGTAAGCAACAGCCAGGAAGCAGCCATTTTTAAAGTCCCTTCCTCAGTCCCCTTCCTCCTCATAGCTGGCTTGGGAGGGGGAGAGTAGCAGCAGGATTTCCCCCTCCTCCTCCTGAGGTGGCAGGCAGATGTAGTAAGCAACAGCCAGAAGACAGTTGTTTTTAAAGTCTCTTCCTCAGACCCCTTCCTTCTCTTAGCTGGCTTGGGAGGGGGAGAGTAGCAGCAGGATTTCCTCCTTCTCCTCCTGAGGTGGCAGGCAGATGTAGTAAGCAACAGCCAGAAGACAGGTGTTTTTAAAGTCTCTTCCTCAGTCCCCTTCCTCCTCTTAGCTGGCTTGGGAGGGGGAGAGTAGCAGTAGGATTTCCTCCTTCTCCTCCTGAGGTGGCAGGCAGATGTAGTAAGCAACAGCCAGGAGGCAGGTGTTTTTAAAGTCCCTTCCTCAGTCCCCTTCCTCCTCTTAGTTGGCTTGGGAGGGGGAGAGTAGCAGCAGGATTTCCTCCTTCTCCTCCTGAGGTGGCAGGCAGATGTAGTAAGCAACAGCCAGGAAGCAGCCATTTTTAAAGTCCCTTCCTCAGTCCCCTTCCTCCTCTTAGCTGGCTTGGGAGGGGGAGAGTAGCAGCAGGATTTCCTCCTTCTCCTCCTGAGGTGGCAGGCAGACGTAGTAAGCAACAGCCAGAAGACAGTTGTTTTTAAAGTCTCTTCCTCAGACCCCTTCCTCCTCTTAGCTGGCTTGGGAGGGGGAGAGTAGCAGCAGGATTTCCTCCTTCTCCTTCTGAGGTGGCAAGCAGATGTAGTAAGCAACAGAACTTCCAATCGAAGCGGTACCTATTGATCTACTCACATTTACATGTTTTCAAACTGCTAGGTTGGCAGGAGCTAGGGCTAACAGTGGGAGCACGCCTCGACCCGCAGCTTTGAACAGCCAACCTTTAGGTCAGCAGATTCAACAGTTCAACGGTTTAAGCCGTTGTTGAGATTAACTTCACAATTCAGCAGCAGATCAGTTGCACAACTTTAGCGCTTTCCAGTAGCTTCTTCCTGCACAGTATTTTCAGTCAACTGTTCTCACAGCCTGCAGTCACTCTGGAACCTTTTACAGACACTTGAGCACATGCCCGGCCATTGTCAGTTTTACCATTGTCTTTCCCCCAGTCTAGATGATATTACAAACTTACCACAGCATACAGTTATATCTTGTCTTAGCAGACAAGTTCTTTAATTACATATAGCCTTCGACGAACAACATCACAGCACAAGGAGAAGTATACACTGTACATGACTTCCTTATATACAGTTCTATACAATTACACATAGCAATCTCTGAGTGGTTCTCAACTCATTAACTTAACTCAGACCCAGGATTACATCATTCACAACCACCTGGACTAGGCCAGAACACATTCCCCAAATGAAGTTCTATATACAGTTAATGCATGACTCAGCATTTCCAATAGAAGCCCATTAGCAGTGCATGACTCAGCTATATTACATTACAATACATTGTAAAACCTGACACCCGTTGTGCCACCTTAAGAGTAATAATTGCTACATGCTATAGCTAATCTACAACCAATCCAGTCACAAGGGAGTGAGATGCATTGAGAGGTCACAGAAATCTGGGGAAAGATTGGATTTGGTCTTATAAACTCAATTATGGGATCCATGCTGTATTATCTGAATTAGCTCATTATCCATAAGATGAGATGTGAAGATGCTAGAAAAGAGAAAGGTATTGTTTTTCAACTGGAAAGAATAGCTCTGCTTGCAACAATGGTTTGTTTATTTATTAGCAGAGCATTCCCCAGTTTACACTTTAGATGTGTTGTAGACTCCTTCAACTGATATTTATGTATTTTTTCCAGTTATAAACCATTTCTAAGCTCAAAAATCAGTTCTGATATAGTTTGAGCAAATAGAATAGTAGAGCTAATTTGGAATACAGCCTCAATGGACTCTAAAGAGAATTCTGTACCAAGCACCGTCTTTCACTTCTTGCCCCGTTCCCTCCTTTCTCTCCCAAAGAATCAGCGAAAAGGATGGAAAGATCAAATCTGTGGAGGAGTTGCTTCAGGCTGAAGTCCTTAAAGTTGCTACCAAGGAAAAAACAGTCATGGTAAGTTTGAGACTTGTTGTATGCTCACCTTCCCACATGTGTGTCTTTGACCCTGCTTCACTTTTTTTTTAGTAGTAATTACTTGTTTTTGCACCCACTGTTTCCATTTTGTGTGATTGTCTCCATTGCCCAATTCTGTCTGTTTTGTCATTGAAAAGGCATTAACACAGGAAATAGAGGCTCTGAATGAAGAAGTAGGAAAGGCCAAGCTTGAAAAAGACTCGCAGGTAAAGTGATATTAAGCTAGAAGCTGGGAGGAAGCTTGCAGTGGGCCTTTGGCTGGCAGAATCTCTCTCCTCGCAGTGTGTGCTGCTCCTTTCCCAGTCTGCTGTGACCAGGGCACTGTTAGAAGCTTGGCTTTTCCATCTATGGCCATTGAGCCAAGCATTTCACAGCAAAAGGAAGCTTCTAGGATTATAGCACTTTATTAACACATGCAGTTTGATACCAACTAAAAAGCATGTTGCTTGATTTAAAAGGGGTGTTGTAAAGGGAGTTAAGAGATCAGGGTCTCTTATTGCTCCTGTGTGACAGGAATATGTGAGGGTGTTACAAGTGATGAGAGGGAAAAGTGTGTGTATATGGTAGGTCTGCTGCCACCACCTCAAACTTCTGATTGAGGAATTAACTAGATGATATACTTGAGGTAAAGTGTCCCTATACACCGGTTCTTCTTTCTGGGCTCCCTTTCTTGTGACTGGACTGCAGAGATGTAGAGGCTGACTAAATCTGGCTTTATATAACAAAACAAGGCTGAGGCAGATTAAAAGTAAACTAGAGAACAGGTTTATTGAAATATTTGAAACAGACAACTCATTATTGAGTGGTACATATGCGTAGTTGGTTTCTGAGGCACAGACTTATAAAATAAATGGTTGCTTAAGAAAGAGTAACTTTTCTTTGACGTGAGTTACTTTCCTCACACTATTCTATAACAAGTAACAGTGTGTTTCTCAGACCAGCCGCCCTGGCTGCCTGCGAGAGTAACTAGGTTCCTTCTAGGCTACTCTGCACTGTAGGGAAATAAACCCACTTGTATTCTCTCCAAATACAAGTCAACAAACCTTCTCTTTGACTGTCAAAGCCAAAGTACCCTGAAGCACTTGCCCTCTATTATTCCCTCCCAGTCTAATTCTAACTCACTCAGAAACTCTCTTCTCCCTCTCTTCTCCCTGCCTGAAAATCCTAATCCTATCTCTTTCAGATCAAATCCCTCTTCTCCCTCTTAGATCAAAACCATCTCTCTCTAAGATCAAATCATTCTTCTCCCTCTCTGACAGAAAGTACAGCCTTTTTACACACTCCTTCAACTCCTCCCCTAGGGGTCTGAGCCAATCAGGAGTTAGCTGACTCCTCCCCTTGCCTCTCTGCCTTACCAAAATGTCAGCTATCCTGAGCTGCCCTCCCAACATGGAGGCCTGCTCACTGACTCCCAGGCTGCGGCCTACGAAGCAAAGGTATGATTTCACTACAGGTATATTCAGCTATTAGGTCAGTGACCTCTACATTTTAAAAGTTATATTTATTTTGCAAGTGTTGCACTCTGGCCTGAAGTCACCTTTGCACCCAAGTACCACACAAGAGTCCAGTAATACTAACTGAAAAGTTTATTGCAGAAAGCAAATATAAAAAGGCAAGAGGCAATGTAAAAAGCAGTGTCCAAAAAGCAAAAGGCAAAATGTTCTCAAAAGGCAAGAATCCAAACATCAAAGTTCTGTTCAAAAGTGACAAGGTACATGAAAAAACCAGGAATCGAAACATTTTCCACATTGGAAAGCCCATCATTCCGCACAACATCTGACAGAACATCTTCAGTCTCTGGCTAAACCACAACAGCAAGTAAATATGAAAAGTTCACATATTAGAAACAATATGTAGTGTCATACACAGGGGAAAAAATTGTGCTTGGAAAAGCTACTGCATAAATCCATAACCAAGAACACAGATCTTCTTCCAGAGCATGAATCCATGAACATGAACATAAGACTTTCCAAAAGATCTTGGACATAGATCCAAGGTGTACACGGGAACACAGTGTTGCCTGCTCTGACCCTTTCTATAAGCAACACCTTAAGGTCCACAAGCCATGAAGTCATGCCTTTGACCTCTTATCTGTTTCAAGGATTTCTCACAGCGTCTCTGTGGTCTCCTTAATCTGACTCCCTCTTCCCAGAGATCGAGTCTCCTACTCCTACTGACCTCAGATGTTTTCCCAGGGGAAAGATCATTCTCTTCCATCTCCTTATCTTCCGTTGCCAAGGAACGACCAGGGAAAAGGTCTTCCCTATCCTCAGATGCCTCAGTATCTCCATCTCCTCCCTGTTCTGAAGTCATTTCTTTCTGACCAGACACAGACACATCATTCCAGATAGAATCCTGATCCAAAATCCCCTCTTTTCCCCTCATCATACCTTAACTCTTATTTTCATTCATATGCTTTCTCAGAATAATGTGGCAAAAGGCAAGAACTTAACCAGCTTAGGAGAAGCTCAAAGAAGACAGAACCACTCAATTTTCTCTCTTCTATGGTACCACTTCTGGCCTTTTAGGGTGCTTGGGTAGGAAAATGTCAGAAATGGTGGGCAGGAATGGTTGACTTCCTCATCGGTGGTGGCACTGTCTCTTTTACCTGGAATAACCCTTGACCTATCCTGCTTTGGACTTAACACATGAGTATATATGATATCCCATGGCTAGAGCTCCCAGAATTTCCCAATTAGTATGATTAGATACTGTCCAGATTGGATGGAGCACTCTGTTAGCTGTTCTCCAGAAATAATGTTCCCATCCCCTGAAAGGCAATTCTTCTAAGATGATGCCTGCTGTAATAAATGTGACTCACTCAAATCAAAGAAGGTGTGCTTTCTTCTTTAGCACTGTTTTGTTTCATTTGTGATGTATCTCTTAATTGGCTAATGTTTAGCTCAATGACTTCCTGATATCACCTTCTATTCATGGCAGTAATAGACTTTGACACAAAGTCTAACTTTTAAATACATTGTCATGACTTAAAAAATATGTTGAACATCAAACTCTTATATATTTTATATCTGTTGATATTTTAAGGTGCAGTTTTAAAAAATGATCATATAATAATAATAATAATAATAATAATAATAATAATTGCAAAGGCTTTGGCATAAACCAGTCTAGGTGATCCCAGTGGTAATTGGCACACTGGGTGCAGTGCCAAAAGACCTCAGCCGGCATTTGGAAACAATAAACATTGACAAAATCACGATCTGTCAACTGCAATGTCATATGAACCTACCTTGGTTCATATATCAAATAATTAAAAATATTTTACATACATTTACTTTCAGACTCCCCCCCTCTCTCTCTCTCTCTCTCTCTCTCTCTCTCTATATATATATATATATATATATGGTGCATTTGAAATATAAATGAATTTCATTTGCATCTCCAAGATAATCCCAGTATGTACGTATATGCAAATAGAGGTGCTCCAAAATTAAGAAAGCGCTAACTTCTAATTCAAAGCATTTCAGATATATCAAAATCAATTCTGGGAATGTCATCTCACTACATATTTCTGACTTTCGGTGCTGAAAATAATACACTTGGATTAGGAGGTAGCATTTCATTTCTTTGCTTTGTTGTTGTTCATTTGCTAAGTCGTTTCCGACTCTTCGTGACCTCATGGACCAGCCCACGCCAGAGCTCCCTGTCGGCCGTCACCTCCCCCAGCTCCTTCAGAGTCAAACCAGTCACTTCAAGGATGCCGTCCATCCATCTTGCCCTTGGTCGGCCCCTCTTCCTTTTTCCTTCCATTCCTTTGCTTCGGGGATTACTTATTAACCACAGATCGTTTTTCCTAACTCTTCCATATTGGTTTCACTACTGATGGGCTTCAAGTGTAATACTTTAAGTGACTGAGGGGCAAAAGGAAGGGGCCTGAGGCTGTTGGGAATTGTGGGAGTTGAAGTCCAAAACACCTGGAGGGCCAACTGGCTAAGAGAGTGGAAGAACAACAGCTCTCATGCTTATGGAACGTGGAAAGGGAATAAGGAGAGAAGGCTTTGCTGATTTTGATATATTTTAAAACTGTTTACTGGTATTTTCAATCAAGGCTGCTTACAACAAAAAGAGCTTTATAAATGGTAACTTAGTGAATGAAAGCACTCTTCTGTATGGAGTAGATGGAATTTTATACCACACTAGCT